>NW_021319342.1:545314-560670 GCF_001605985.2 Dendrobium catenatum
ATGGTTGTGGGATCGTGGGTTTCGGCTGAATGGGGTTCGGCGGAATGGAGTGGAGGTCGGGGCTGTTTCGTGCGGCTGAGAGGAGCAGTCGGAGATATGGAGGCGTCGGGTTGGAGCTGCAGATAGCGAACGGGATTTGGTCGGAGAGGAAGGATTGGTCGTGGTGAGAGCTCGATCGAGAGAGGCTCGTGGGAAGGGAGAGGATTTCGGGAGCAGAGGTTTCTGCGTGTGGAGTCGGAGGAGGGGAGCAGGGCTTCTATTTAACGACGCGAACAGGCGACAATCGAGGAGCTGCCACGGGATTTGCGGGATCAGACGCGAACGGCGCCCAATTCAGCGGGATATCTGCTGATTTTCTGGACTTCCTCGATAGATACGAGGTGAGCTGTTTTCTTTTGTTCTTTACCCGTAGGTCAACATAAGTTTTACATAAATTAATAATTTAGTTAGATATAAGAATTTTAAAATTTGAAATAACTTAATTTTTTGTGAATTAAAATTATGAAGTAATATAAATTTACGTATTCAGAGTAATTTAATTAACATAAATTATGAAGTAACATAAATTCTATTTTCAATAAGATAACTTGAAGGATTGCCCACTTCAAGATAAGCTTAATGATACAATTTCAAGAAGACTCAATTGAATATCTCAAAGTCCAACACTAATATTAGCTTATTGTGTGAAATATGCTTACAAAAAATCTCAAGGAAATTAACAAAACAAAAACTTTCTAAATTTTATCTATATTTTTCAAAAATAAATTAGAATTTATAAATAATAATTAATTCATAAATTATCACATCTAACATTAAGAACACACGTAAACAAAAGGTCATGTGAGATAGCCACTCATCAATCGTAACATGCAAAATTATAACACTCAAGCATATAATTCTAACATTTTAAACACATTCACACATGCATAATTTTGTGTGTAGGGGTGAAATCCGTAGATCTACGAAGGAACGCCAAAAGTAAAGGCAGCTCTCTAGATCCCTACCGACGCTGGGGTGCGAAAGCATGGGGAGCGAACAGGATTAGATACCCCGATAGTCCATGCCGTAAAAAATGAGTGTTCGCCCTTCTTGGTTTACCTATGTACCAATATAAAATGAAAAAATAAAATATGAAAAGGCTTCCAACTCGACAGAGTTGGCTAATTCCCATTGAAACATAAGATTCCATTATTGAAATCGAAAAGAAAAAAATCTTCTTTCTACCAAACTATAGAAAAAAAAACTAAAATCTCTTCATTCTACACTAATACATTGTGCATTTTGATTTTTTTTTTTTTTTTATATCTAAACTACATTTTGCAAAATGAATGAATAAAATAAAAAAAAAATAAAAAATAAAAAACAAACTTACCTTCAATCAACGAAGAGGCAAAGCCAGTCGGAGGGGTTCGCGAGAGACAAACGTGTGAAGGAGAAAGCTAGGGCAACAGGTGTCCTTTTCAAAAAATTTCGGGATAGGAGAAAATCGTCTGCCAGGCGATTTATGCAGGCATTGCTAATCGCCCGTTTAACTAGTGATTTATACACTCGTACCTAATCATCCATTAAACAGACGATTATGCCTAATTTTATTTTTTTAACACGTGCTTAATCAGCTAATTATGCTGATAATGATGCTTAGTGTAAAAATCCCTTAAAGGTTTGGGTATAAGCGTAGAAGGAATGACTAGGACACTTGGGGAGAACCAACCCCTTGAGGAATGAGAAATTATGGAGGGAACAAAGGAAACAGAGACGATCCGAGGGTGAGGAAATTGAAGATGCCACTTTTCTAGGGGGAGGATGCGCACGAGTAGATCTACAAGGCTGAAAGATGTTTCGCCGTCAATGGGTTGACGGATGATAAGAGACTTACGGCAGCGGGCCTATGTTTGGAAGGGAAGTCTTTGGCTAGGTATCAATGGAGGGACATGCGACAAACCATACGGAGTTGGAGGGAGTTCAAGGATTGTTTGGTAAGACGTTTGCGAGCCGGCATAGGAGGAGACTTATACAAGAAGTTCTTCGCCTTGACACAGGATGGTTTAGTGATAGAGTATCGGGAGAGGTTTGAGGACATTGCTAGCCGATTGGACCACCTTTCTAAGATAGTGCTAGAGGGGAACTTCATGAAGGGATTGACACGAGAGATCTGGGCAGCGGTTAAAGTAATGAGGCCTCGTGACTTGAGAGAGGCTATGGAGCTAGCTGAATTAGTACAGGATCATAGGCACCTGGAGAGAGAAACAGGAGGCAGCAGCTCAGGAGGCCCATACAGGATGACCACCACCTTATTCAAATCCAAGGAGCCAATGCAGGATACTCTTCGATGGACTACGAAGGAAAAGACTGCAGGAGGAAGCCCTTGGGACAACTTCAAGAAGCTCACAGAGACGGGAATTACATGAGAAGTGTGACATCTCAAGCATCTATAGTGAAAGGATTTATCCACATATATTTATTCTTATTCTTTCTTCTTCTTCGCTCAGATCAATGCAGATATCCAGAAATGATAATTGCATTAAAGAAAACAAATACATCATAAAAGTATAATTCACATTACAACATTTCATAATTACAATCCAAAAGTAACGTCCAAAAGAATATATACAATAGCTGAAAACTACGAAAACTATATTAGTGGCTGAAAGAAGCATCACGCGGGAGGCTCTGCATCTGAAATCATTAACCACATATAATGAGCTTAAATAGCCCAGCAGGTCACCAAAGCCTACAGCTGAAATCAAAGCACGGAACGGAAGTAATATGCATGTCAATCAATCAAATCAATATCAGTCACTTGCACATGATCATTGAATCGATGCAGATACGAAAATCAATAGAAGAATCGATAAACAGCAGAAAAATCTAAAAATATCAATAAATCAGTACATACATCAAATCTCAAAAGAATCCATCATATCTTTAAATATCGGTCAAATCGATAAAGAAAATTGTCGTATCTAAAATAATATCCATCAAATCAATATAATATTAATAGAATCAATTAAATCACTGAATAAAGAAATCATCTCCGGTCAATAATATCAATCAGTATGAAATCACATAAAACAATCAAATCAATATATCGATAAGAATAGTTGAAATCGCAGCAATATAGTAAAAGTGTATTATATATCACATGTTCAGTGTATCACATGTATCAGTTAGTATTTGGTGTATCACGTGCCATAAAATCAGTACAATGAATCAGTAGTATCAGTGCCTATATCAGTATCAATAACGATTCAGTAACATAACCAACATGCAATATCAATGAAATCGTGCAGTGACAATAACCTCGTAAATCCGTCAGTAAATCCATTCAATATCAATAAATCCGCCGATATCAATAAATCAGTAAATCCATAATGAAATCATAAGAACAATACTTTACACATGCATTCCAGTATAATAGTCTAACTTAACAAGTACAATCACTAGCTATTAAGGCATTTTTCAACGTTAGTATCGATGTTAGTAATCCTTTGGCTCAGTAAATAGAGTCGTCACCCTTGACTGTGGGCACAGTAATCTGCTTATAACTCCCTTTAGTAACCACGTCATCAGTAGAGCATAACACAAAACCCTTTTTAAAGGAAAGCCCGTTGGCCCACCATCCTGTACAGGTCAATCTTCAACCAACGATTCAACCAGTCTTGACTTGTCTTTCAGAAATATAACAATATTTCAATCATATATTCACATTCATATACATCTCATTAATACATTGTAATCAACAAACACAATTAGCTCAAATGAAGAGAATCCTCAAAATATCGTACAGTCGAAAGAAATCCCAAACAGAGACAAAATACACAATTTCAGAAAACTACCAAATTACCAGAAATTGGATAAAACATCATTTTAGAACTTTACTTGTAATGAAGCAATATTTTTCAACATCCGGATAATTTTCTATTCGATAAAAATCGCACAGAACTCAAAATATCCGGTAAAAACTTCCCATAAAATACTCAAATCGTGCAAAATCATCATTTCTATAACATACCAAAAGTTACGCGATAAAAGTTTCGTCAATACAAAGACATGCAAGAATTTCGATAAAGGAAATACAAAACTGAGGAGAAAAATACCAAAACACGAAATCTTCGAAATCAGAAATAGGATTCGAATTCCTTACTGCGAGACAAGCAAATCTTTTAACAGCGGCGTCGGACGAAAAGCGCACCGCGGCCTCCTAAACCAAGCCTTTTCCTTCTCTTTCTCTCTCTCCAACTTTCTCTCTCTTTAAAATATCTCAAACAGTCCATAAATAGAGAAAAGATCTTTACAATCGTCCAGACGATGTTCCCCATTCGTCCCAGGACGAAGCTCTCTGGACACGAGCGTAAAAACGATAATTAAGTTCGTCCCTGGACGATGTTCTCGGGCAAAATTTTGTTCTGTTCGTCCCGGACAAACTCAGGTTCGTCCGGACGAACCTGCATTTTACTTGGTTCGTCCAGACAGTTCGTCTGTACTAACCATACAGATTTTCACAATTTTCATCAGTTCGTCCCGTACTAAGGTCAGTTCGTACAGACTAACTGCACTCAAAAAAATAAAATTCTGAGAGGTTTTACAAGAAGAGGACGAAGGGGCCCTATTTCAGATGTGACGAGAAGTATACTCTAGGGCACAGGTGTAAGAACCGAACTCTTCAGATTCTTACTATTTGTGATGACGAGGGAATGGAGGAGGGTGTCATCGTTCAACCTTGCAGACAAGATGAGTCTTTGAAAGGGGAGTATTGTTAGACCGGTCCATTGGACCAATCTAGCTGGTCCATACAGGATCGACTTACGAACGAAATGGGCGGAAGCTCTGCCTCCTATACGCATGATCTGATCGCCTCGGCATAAGAGAGTTGTTTAGTAAGTATTTTTTAGGGAATTAAGAGGGAAATTTCAAAGTTGGGGCTATTTAGTGATTTTTTCCTTTTGAATTTTATGAATTTAGTATATTGTTTTGCTAGGGTTATGCCATGTTGAATTTGGCTGTAATTTGAGATCCCTTATGTTTTTGGGCTCTAGCGGCGTCTAAAGAATTGGGAGAGATAGATCCTCTTTTCGAATAGAGGATAAATTGTATCTTAGTATTTTCTATTTCTATTTTATCAAATAATACAAATTATCTATTGTTTTCTAGTTTTGAGTGGATTCTAAAGGAGAATTTTTGTTGTTTTCAAAAGATTAATAGGAAATTCTTTAGATCTTCAAGTGTTTTAAACATGATTTATTGAAATTGTCAAACTAAAAAATCTCCTTATTTAAACTTTAGAATCTTGACAAATTTTAAAATGAATCTTCAACTTTAAGTCATCGATTTCTGTCTGTATTTTTATACTAATATTTATAGCATTAAGAGTGATTTAAATATTTATTTTGAAATTTCAGCACGAAGCACTATGTCAACCTAAATAAATCTATACTACTACATAAAAGTGGCTTGGGATTCCACTCATAGCAAATCCTAATCATTCATTTATAAATTTTAAATTAATCTACAACATTCATTTAAAATAGATAGAATTTCACATCCCTCCAAAATATAGTTGGTACTATTAAAGAAAGCTTATAGATTTATGTGAAAATACCTTTGGAGATATTTGCTAGCTTATGGGTGGAAACTAAAAATTTGTTAGAAAATAGTTATATAGCTCATGTTTTAAATTTATACTTTCATATCTTAGACCCATGTTGTATTATGATGATATCATGCTTTCTTTTCTTGATCTTTGGGAACAAAACAATGACATAAGATTTCCTTTCTCTTTTCTAAGTACATTTGGCATAGGTGTTAAGTTTGGAAAGTCTTATGCTATGTAATTTTATTCTTATTCATTCATGTTTAGCCTAAAGAGAGGGGAAGGTTGAAGGATTACATGGGTAGTTTCTCTAATTTCTCTCACAAAAGCATGTATCCCTCTTACTTGTAATTACATTTATCTTTTTGATGTCATATAAGGATTTGTCTACTTTCATGTTTGGAGAAGTTTGAACTTATAAGTATTTCTCAATATCGCATATGTGATTGGCCATGATGGTTTATGTATTTATATTGGAGGCTAGTTTATTTCACTACAAATAGATTTTCTTCCGTTAGCATTTAAAGTAACATATATTATGGATGTCTCTATTTCTATTGAATTTGTATTGGAGAAATCGAATAGCCTTTTCCTTCTCTTTGCTTGTGATTCTTTGTTGGAAGAATGAAGATGATTTGAAATATTTAAGGAATTGTTTTTGTATTGAAAGACTTTGTGAATCGCTCCATGGTTGGAAGCTTTGTGAAAGTTTTGTGAGTTATTTTTGTATTGAGAAGTTTTGTGAACTTGCTTTTTGAAGGAAAAAGTTTTGTTTTACTTATGTTGAGATGACTTAGCATTGGCTTTAGATCGATTTTGTTTTAAAAGTTTTATGCGACGAATTTCATGAGTGCTTTACAACGAGGAGTTTTATAAAACCTTCTTGTTGGAAAGCTTTATGTTTTCTCCCCCACACCAAATTACAAGAAGGCACTTGATTATTGATTATTTTATAGAGTTTTATGTCAAAAGATTTTGGTAGATAATTTTTGTAAGGGGTTGTGTAATATTTCATTTAGAGGTTCTTGCAAGTTATTTTGAGATTTATAATTTCATAATTAGACTTGTGTAGTAGGGTCCTTTAGTGTCTTTTGGGAACAATTAGTGCTTTCTCATTTAAGTCGAATTCTCTTATTGCTTATTTCTAAAAGATGAGTTTTTTTTTTTATTTGAAACTTTAGATAGCTTTGTGTTGGAAGGCTTTTAGTGTCTTTTTGGAGCAAGGTAGTCCTTACTTATTTAAGTTATCTTTCTTTAATGATAGCTTCTAAAAATATATATATAATTTTGGATAAATATAAAACAAAGAGAATCTTACTTTAAGCTTAGTCTTAAGAGTTTGCTTCCCTTAGTTGTTTTGGGCTTTATTTAGAGTGTGTTGTAGGTAGATGTTTTAAACATATCAAGTGCCTTATTTGGATTGTGGGGACATTAAAGGGCATTGAAATGTTGCTTTAGGATACACTTGATTTCAAAAAAGTGTGCCCAATAACAACAATGCCTACCTCCCTTTTGTATTTGATTTGCGTTCTTTTTTTTCTTTCTTTTCATTGCATTTAGTTGTCCATCGCTTTGTTTGCTAGCTTTCTCTATCGTTTCTTCTATGTTTTGATACTAAACACTCCCAAAATGAGGACCCAAAACACAAATGACTCAACCAGTATACAAAAAGGTACGTTTTATATTTTATTGCATTTTTTATTTCTTTTTTGTCATTATTTATATAGAACATGCTTTGATCCACCTCTCTTTTGTATCTTGCGAGATGAGCTTTGGAAAGCAACGAACAAGGAGCATTGGAGCACTTAGAGAGGGAGCAAGGAAAATCGGATCCGAGCGTCAGTCGTACCTATTTATTCCGGTAGTGGCATTGGAGCACTTGGTTCCGCCCGTAGCGCCCCTACCGGAATGAATAGGGGCGACTGATGCTCGGATCCGGTTGTCCTTGCTCCCTCTCCAAGTGCTCCAATGCTCCTTATTCGTTGCTTTATAAAGCTCACCTCGCAATACACAAAAGAGAGGTGGATTAAAGCATGTTCTATATAAATAATGACCAAACAGAAATAAAAAATACAATAAAACATAGAACGTACCTTTTTGTATACCGGTTGAGTCATTTGTGTTTTGGGTCCTCATTTTGCGAGTGTTTAGTATCAAAACATAGAAGAAACGATAGAGAAAGCTAGCAAACATAGCGATGGACAATTAAATACAATGAAAAGAAATAAAAAAAGAACAAAAATTAAATACAAAAGTGATGTAGACATTGTTGTTATTGGGCACACTTCTTTGAAGTTAAGTGTACCCTAAAGCAACATTTTAATGTCTTTTAATGTTCCCACAATCCAAATAAGGCACTTGATATGTTTGAAACATCTACCTACAACACACTCTAAACAAAGCCCAAAACAACTAAGGGAAGCAAACTCTTAAGACTAAGCTTAAAGTAAGATTCTCTTTATTTTATATTTATCCAAAATTCTATATTTTTTTTAGAAGCTACCATTAAAGAAAGATAACTTAAATAAGGACTACCTTGCTCCAAAAAGACACTAAAAACCTTCCAACACAAAATTATCTAAAGTTTCAAATCCAAAAAAAAAAACTCATCTTTTAGAAATAAACACTAAGAGAATTCGACTCAAATGAGAAAGCACTAATTGTTCCCAAAAGACACTAAAGGGCCCTACTACACAAGACTAATTATGAAATTATAAATCTCAAAATAACTTACAAGAACCTCTAAATGAAATACTACACAACCCCTTACAAAAATTATTTACCAAAATTTTTTGACATAAAACTCTATAAAATAACCAATAATCAAGTGCCTTCTCGTAATTTGGTGTGGGGGAGAAAACATAAAACTTTCCAACAAGAAAGTTTTATAAAACCCTTATTGTAAAGCACTCATGAAATTCGTCGCATAAAACTTTTAAAACAAAATCGATCTAAAGTCAATGCTAAGCCATCTCAACATAAGTAAAACAGAACTTTTTCCTACAAAAAGCAAGTTCACAAAACTTCTCAATACAAAAATAACTCACAAAACCATCACAAAGCTTCTAACCATAGAGTGATTCACAAAGTCTTTCAATACAAAAATAATTCCTAAAATCTTTCAAATCATCTTCATTCTTCCAACAAAGAATCACAAGCAAAGAGAAGGAAAAGGCTATTCGATTTCTCTAATACAAACTCAATAGAAATAGAGACATCAACAAATGTATGTTACTTTAAATGCTAACGGAAGAAAATCTATTTGTAGTGAAATAAACTAGCCTCCAACATAAATACATAAACCATCATGGCCAATCACATATGAGATATTGAGAAATACTTATATGTTCAAACTTCTCCAAACATGAAAGTAGACAAATGCTTATATGACATCAAAAAGATAAATATAATTGCAAGTAAGATGAATATATGCTTTTGGGAGAGAAATTAGAGAAACTACCCATGTAATCTTTCAACATTCCCCTCTCTTTATGCCAAACATGAATGAATAAGAATAAAATTATATAGCATAAGACTTTCCAAACTTAACACCTATGCCAAATGTATTTAGAAAAGAGAAAGGAAATCATATGTCATTGTTTTGTTCCCAAAGATCAAGAAAAGAGAGCATGATATCATCATAATACAACATGGGTCTAAGATATGAAAGTATAAATTTAAAACATGAGCTATATAACTATTTTCCAACAAATTTCTAGTTTCCACCCATAAGCTAGCAAATATCTCCAAAGGTATTTTCACATAAATCTATAAGCTTTCTTTAATAGTAACAACCATATGATCTTGCAAATGCTTTAGTAGATATCAATTGCACTTCTTCAAATTTACCCATGACTTTGAGTATAAATTTATACTAATCACAATCCTATCATTCATGCTTCAAGATACATGCAAAGTGAACCTCGCCACATTATTTGCAAGAAGTTTAAATCTTGCAAAGAAAAGAAGATCTTGAATTTTCATGCTTAAATATTTTTTTTTGAAACAACAATATTTTCCTTTTGGAATGCCTTAGCAAACAAGAGCAACTCATGTTTGGAACCTTCTTTTCAAAAGTATATAGAAATCATGCTTTTAAATAATTATATAAATGCTTGGCTCATGACAACATTTACCCAACAATCCATACCAAATACTACAATGAAGGACAAGAGAGATGATACATAAAACTTTCATGCCAAGTAGTAGGAAAACAACTATAAGTTTCTTTTATCATAAGTACTATATAAGCAAAGTTTGCAATATTCCATAGAACATTCTAGCAAGAGAAACACGTTTAAATGCCTACTTGAGTGAGTTCACTCAACCAACCTACACAAAGCTACTCATGATTCACATAATAATGATTTTTTTTAGAAAAGTTATCATTCAAAAAAATATTCAAAGCGTTAACTTAAAAGTCAAAGGATAAAAGCTAATCCACAATACTTTGCTCAAAAGCTTTCAACCTTTATACTCAATATAAAACCTTCATATCAAGACAAAGAAAGTTACCATAGTTTAAACATACCATCTACCCAAGCTTAGGAAAAGGCTCAACAAAACTCATCATGAAAACAACAATAGCAAAAGAACACTAAGCTCTTTATTAGAGAAACCATGAAGAAAACTTGCCAAACATAACGATGTTTAAACTTACAAAGGGCAATATAAGAGAAAATTCATCTAGCATTTAGTTAGGTAGCTCCACACACTTCATGAATCTCCAACCAAAAGTCATCAAAACTTCTTAAGGGCCTTTCACCAAACACCTTACATGCATACTTTAATTGAAGACCGCAATGACCTCTTATACATTTTGTAGTTCACGCCTAAGCTCTAAATCGCATAGCATAAAACAAATGTAAGTCCACATACTAATTTGTCATTTCGAAAACAAGACAAATGAACAAATTAGAAAGGAGTATAAATCAACATATGATTCCCAAAATCAACTATGTCAAATACCATAGAATCTACCATAAAAAAAAATGATTACATACACACAAATTAATAAGGCTATGAGTGTAATGACATATACACCACAAAGCATCACAAGACCACTCAAGATTTATGCAATAGCCATTTCAACAAAACACAAATATGAAGCAAAAATGAAATCTAAACAAGATTGGTTCTCAGATTTTTTTTTGTTTTGCAAAGGCAAAGGAGTAGAGGATGAGGGAAATATGGAAGGGATCAAGAAAAGAAGGACAAGAGGAGGTGGAAGCATCAAGAGGAGGAGATACTCACCTTGCAAAAGCTCGAGATCGGTCCAGTTGTCGGGATCGGTCCGAAGGGGAAGATCTTGGTCGGTCTGGGCGACTTCGGGTTCGGTGACGGCTTCGGCTTCCGGGCAACAAAGGGGCGTCGGGACGTGCGGCTGTCAAGGGCGACGGGAACAGGAGCCAAGCCTTGTCCGTCAAGGCTTCCGCGAACCAAAGAACAAGCCGAGAGGAGAGACCTCGTCGGTTCTCCTGGAGCTCACGAACGAAGGAGCTGAAAGGGGGGGGGGGCGGGGGGCTCGGGCGTCTGCGAACAAAGAACACAGAGAGAGGGGGAGCGGGCTTAGCGAACAAAAACAGAGAGAGGGAGAGCGTGAATGTGAGAGAGCACGCGGGAGAGCATGCCGATGCCAAGGCCTTTCGTCTTGAGTAAATCGAACCCCTCGCCGAAAGAGGAAGCACGCCCTCTTTGATCCATCGCAGCAGCAGCTCAAAACACGCGAATGAAGCCTGTTATCTGATTCATATCGCTGCTTTGTCTGTGGGAGATCGCAGGTATCAGACAACGACAGAATCCCAATTTCACCATGACGAGAACCGTTAGATCCAACTACCCGATTTGGAATTAAATTCAAAATTCATTAAAAGTATATTGGGGTTTAATTGAAATAATCTTGGGCTGAATTGGGTCAAATTTGGGCTCAAACCCAACACGATTTTGAGTTAAATTCAAACTAATTAGGGCTCGAGTCGACTAATTTAGCTAATATGACGAAATTATACTGAAATTGGTGATGATCTTGGTCGAATCGGGCTCGACGGGGTTCGCGGACATCAAACGAGTTTAATTAACTTTAGTCGGACCTAATTCAACTAGATTCGTGTCGACTCGAGCTTGAATTCGTTTCGGCGAGGTTCGATTAAATCGCTCGAATATCCTCGAAGGCACTCGTACGAAAAACGAGGTCAACATCGGGTTCTTAACAGAAGAGGAATTATGGATCCTGAAGCAAAAAACAGAGGAGCTGAATTCCACTATGGCGAAGATCAGCACCTGGTTGAAACAGCGGTCCAAGGTCAAATGGCTAACAGAGGGAGATGCAAATTCTAGGTTCTTTCAAGCTTATGCTAGCGCTAGAGGAACTCAAATTATATTCATAAAATAAAAGATGAAAATGGTTCTATTGTTGAAGAACATAAGAACATTGAGGAGGTACTAATTCGGTGTGGGCTCAGAAAATTCGGCCCCGGGTTCCCCGCCGCGCGTCTCTTTTTTGTTTTGGCGAGGGAGTTTTAACGGAATAAGTTCCGGAGTAAATTTTGGAAGGCAGATGGGTTTGTAGATAAAACACTACCTAGAGATTTCTCCCTCATTTTGTGAGGACTTTATGATCTGAGTTCTAGTTTCCTATAGGCGCAAGCCCCTATAGTTAATTACCCCTCCCAATAATGAGAGAGAACTTTGGAT
This sequence comes from Dendrobium catenatum, assembly GCF_001605985.2. Taxonomy (NCBI): domain Eukaryota; kingdom Viridiplantae; phylum Streptophyta; class Magnoliopsida; order Asparagales; family Orchidaceae; genus Dendrobium; species Dendrobium catenatum. The sequence continues at coordinate 557,598 of NW_021319342.1, forward strand.
TAAGGCTAGTTGTCAATCAGATACGTAGAATATACGTGTTATCTGGCATATAGTAGCAGTAATGGATTTGGATTTGGATTTGGAAATTGGGTTTAAATTTGGGTACTTGGAAATGTTTGGAAAGTTTGGAAATAGTTGGGAATTTGAAGATTTTGATATTCAAAATAGAAATTTCATCATCCTGCACTTAAAGCGGATGGTGGGGGAATGGATGATAGACCCGATCAAGATCCCATGGTTCCGTCGTCCCGGGCCATCGTGGTCCCTGGTCTACTTAGTCAGAGGTAGTCGACCCAACCTGACAGAAGGATCCTTGCCGGCAGCCATGGGTTGCTTCGTCCAAGGGAACCTTGTAAACCGGGGTTGGATTTTTGTCTAAGGGGACAAATTTGAATCCACCTTAGCTAACAGAGGGCTTTGTGCCCTATCGATCATATCCTATTGATTCATATCTCAAGGATTTAACGCCACTAAGGAGCGTATTGGCTTTGGCCATAACCGCTATCTGTGGTGCCATTTGGCGGGAAAACCACTCGGTTTAGAGGGCCCCGGGTCATAACCGTTTACCTACAGTGCCATTTGACGGCAAAACTACCGGTTAGAGGACACGTACCACGTCATTAATGGCAGGAGATTATTTGAGAATGGATCCTAGTGATATTTTCGACTAGACATTTGGCTCTTTATGAGCTAGAGTTTATTTGAATTTGTCCACCCCGGCAGACTGTTGCGGAGGGTGGATGTATTTTGCTTTAAGCGATTGATAGTTCGTTTCAATTTTAAATATTTGGGATTTGTAATTTGTAGAGTTTGAATTTTGTGTGGACTTTGGGTATTTGGGAGACATTTGAAATATTTATGAAATGGACCCCTTCGGTTGAGATTTGCATTCAACACGGTCATCATCGGGGTGTTTGGGGTCATTTTCATTTGTCGATTGAACCTTGTCGACTCTGTCTAACTGTTGACAGAGGATCGAGTTTGTCATTGGTTTCGTGCCTTTAATTTTGAATTTTCTTAATTGTAGGCCTTGAAGGCCTAATATGAATGTATTAAAACAAATACACTGGTTGCCACAACCATGTATTTGTTTGATAGTTCGAACTCTGTCGACTCCTATTGATCCGTATAGAAGGATCAGGTTCGAACTAGAATTCATTTATCGACCAACGCAGCATCCCTAGGTGTCACGTGTATACCAATAACACACTCGCCGGGGCCTATGCTGGTGATTTTTATATTGATTCAGACGTACCCCATTGTGTATCTATGTGCATACAAACTATAGTGCAGGTGTAGGGGTAATTTGAAACATTTTGTAAACGCCTTCTGTCTTCTTGTACGGATGTTACAGATCCGGTGGCGTAGCAGCTTCTGGATAGAATTGTTCGCTGCTTCGTACAGGTAGATTGTCGTGCACCATTTGTTGATTTTTGTAGGCGGGTCATAGTGCACTAACTAATCTCCTGCCTTTAAATTTGTAGATGCATTAACATGATATTTTTGTTCGTGGTCGTTGCTTTGCATATAAGTCTTCTGGAACTGACTGTATGCATTTGAATTTGCTATAATTATTCTGCATTTTGCTTGTGACCAATACATTAGATGCATAATGGGTCTTTTACAACAGGTTGTGGGAGCCTATATCTGTTGCATGTTGTCTCCTTCTACTTGCAGTGAATTGGATCACCGTGTTTGCTGACCATTGAATGGTAATTGGTTCTATGGGTTTGTAATTGCCATACCTCTTCTACGTTCTGCTTATGATTCGTGTACATCATACTCATCTTGTCCCCACAAATGAGTTGTTGTGCATCATGAAAATCTTGTATTCGTACTCACAACCATGTGTGGGTCGTTCCTTTTCTTTGCACATCAACAATCACATCCACCAACAACTCTCCCTTTTAACGCTTTCAAACTCTTCTAGCATAGACTTGTAAGTTGACATTAACACCATTAGTTCCATATTGTTTCTATGTGGATTAGAGATTCTACAATCAAGTTGTATACTCATATTGTTTGTTGCTTGTGAATGAGATATAAGAATTACTCTCATTCACTATGCCCCTTCATTTGCTCACAAATGATTTGTATTTATGGTACTTTGGCTCATCACAAGCCTTCACACATTCTTGTGTATTTAATTTGCACCTTTCATCATCTTAGTTCTAGTTCATTGAAGTCCAATAGCTTGCAAGCACAACCTTCTACTGTTTGATTTGGATTCAAATTCGAAATAGGCTTGATCTTGAGCTCAAATTTTAGTATGAGTTTGAATGAAAATTCAAGTCTTTTGTAGTTCGGTTGAGTCTCTTGTCATCATCCACTTGGATTCAAACTTAAGCTCATTGTATTTCTTGAGTTTGGATTCTCTTGCATATGATTCAAGTTCTCATGATTGTTCAAGTTCAATCTTTCTTGATCAGACTTGATTCAAGTCTTTAGCTCGTTCAAGTCTGATTTGAGCTCATGCTCCTTTAGTTCTCCTATGGATTCGAGTCCAAGTCCTTAGTATTTAAAGTACAAATTCTTTGCTTGGATTCAACTATTCAAGTCAAGCTTGAATGAAGTTCTTTTGGTTTAGCTTTAGTTCAAGTCCTCGGTCAAATTACAAGTCCCCATGATTGTTCAAATCATGATCAAATGAGGCTCAAATTATAGCATGTCCTTTTGTATTTTTCTTTTAAATTCAAATTGAATTAAAACTCTTTATATAATTTTGAAGTTCATAAGTCACTCTCATTTGGTTCAAACCAAGTTCAAATACATGTCTACAAGTCCTTTGTTTGAATTCAAGTCTGAGTTCAAAATGAGTCCTTGTTGAAGTTCAAATGTTCAAGTGTAGGTACAAGTCATATGTCCCATGCTGTCCTTGCAAGTACAATTTCATATCCAAATTGTTCAAGTTATGACTGCTTCAATTTCATTTAATTAAGTTCAAGCCCTTCTTTAGTCATTTGATTTGAGTTCTGAGTATAGTTCCAAGTCCTTGTCTTTATTTCAGACAAAATTTCGACAGCCTCCCGGTGTCTCCCCCGTTTAGGGGAAAAAACCAAGAGGCCGCCTACCC
>NW_021319342.1:561523-570671 GCF_001605985.2 Dendrobium catenatum
CTCTCTCTCTCTCTCTCTCTCTCTCTCTCTCTCTCTCTCTCTCTCTCGGTTTCTCTGGATTGGACGAACCCGAAGGAGTTGCGGGTTGTTGGAGTCGGTCGGGAGGAGAACGGGGCTTCGACATCGGCGATCTTCCATGAGTTCGGAAGCAACGACGGGAGAGGTAGGGAGAAGAGTCGTGACGGGAGCTCGATCGTGTGTGGAAATGGGGAGGAGAAGCAGAGGCAGTGAGAGCTTTGGGTCGGTATTTAACGAAGAGGATGAAGCTACGGATCGCAGGATTTTCGGGATACGACGCAGACGGCGCCGAACGACTGGATTTGCGGAGGATTTCGTGGATCCAATGGTTCTACAGGTATTTTGATTTGATTTTTTTTTTTTTTGTTCCTGCTGGGTTAATGCTTAGAGATCAACATTTGGTACTTTAAAAACAAATGGAAGGATAGAAAATGTTCAATGGAGGGGTGGCCAAATCTGGTGAAGAGCTTAACTGAGGAAGACAAATCCATGCTTACCAAGGAATTCACATTTGAAGAGCTGGAGAAGGTGATAAAAGATCTTGGAGGGAACATAGCACCAGGGATTGACGGTATGACTTATACTTTCTTTAAAAGCTATTGGCACATTATTAAAAATGATCTTTGGAAGGCTATGGATCATTTTTTTATAAATGGAAGGATGAATGATAAATGGAAAGATACTATCATAGTATTAATTCCAAAAATCAAAAATCCTTTAACTCCATCAAATTATAGACCCATTAGCCTTAGTAATCTGGTTTATAAGATCGTAGCAAAGATGATCATGAACAGAATGTCACTTGTTATTCACAAGTTAATTACAGAAGAACATACTGCATTTTTGATGGGCAGAACTCTTTATGATCATGTTCTGGTAGCTAAAGAAATCTTCAGTAAGTTTCAGGCATTCGAAATCAAAAAAGGGATTAGTATCATATAAGATAGATATGGAATAAGCAAACAATTCTATGGGGTGGCCTACGTTGATTAAAATTTTGGAATATTTCGGATTTCCAACAATGCCTTGCTAATCTTATTGCTGAATGTGAGCTTAATCCAAGGTATTCTTTGTCTATTAATGGAGTTCTTTCCAGTTGAATTGACACCAGGTGTGGATTTTGTCAGGGGTGCCCGTTATCTCCATTTTTGTTCATCATGTGTGCTCAACTCTTCTCCAATGCTTTCATTCACAAAGAAGATAAAATTGGTATAGGAATTTATCCCAAGGGACCAAAAATATCCCATATGTTGCATGCAGATGACATAATAATTTTCTCTGAAGCTAAAATGGAGATAGTCAAGGAAGTCAAAAGCTTAATCACGGATTTATGTGATTGGACGGGTCAAAGTGTGAACTTGAACAAGTCTGGCATTCTGTTTGGGAAAGCTGTAGGGAGAAAGAAGAGGAAAAAAATCTGCAGTTTAATGAAGAGTGCTGACTTCCATTTCATTGTTGACAGAACAATGAGCAAGAATGGAGTTTGGGGATGCAAGTTCCTTTCTATGGCAGGAAGGATAACATTAGTTAAATCTGTTTTACCCTCTATTCCCACATTTCACTCAACTCTCTCATTGGTCCCAAAAAAAAGTATTGACTGAAGTGGAAAAGCTATGTAGAAGATTCATATGGAATAAGAATGATGGAAGTGTTGGTCTTCATTATGTTAATTGGGAAGTTATGTGCAAACCAAAAGGATTGGATGGACTTGGCATCAATTCTTGTTTAAAGAAATCTGGACCTTTGAGGGCCAGATTAGCATGGAAGTATGGGCAACAAAAAGACTCTTTAATTCACAAATTTCTATTCCCAAAATATGGGAATATCAATGAAAGAGGTGCAGCTAGAAGTGAGAGATATGAAACTTGGAGAATTCTTTGCAATGGAGAGAAATATTTGAAACCAATTGTAAAATGGTCAGTTGGTGACGGTAAATCTATACAAGCTTTCAAAGACATTTGGTTGCTGGATAAGAGCCTGGAGAAATGGCCAACATTTGTTAATTCAATGGTACATTTTGATCTATCAGTTGATACTTTTATAAGTAATGGAGAATGGGATAACATGGAACTACAGAAATATTTTGGAATGGATTTGATTACTTTGATTAAATCCATTAGTTTATATCCTAACGGAGGAGAAGACAAGCTAGAACTAATACAAAAGTTTTCTGGAAAGACAATTGCAGCTATAGCATCGGAAGCAATGATAGAAGACTATAACTCTGAAGCTGTTTGGAAAGGATTGAAGAAAGTTAAACTTAATCCGAGAATATTTCTGTTTTGGTGGAGGCTTTTTAATAAAGCAATTCCTACCAATAATTTTCTATGTTACTGGAGGTTACAGGAACATGATAACTGTCCTAGAGGCTGTGAAGAAACAGAAAACTTTGATCACATAGCAGCAGGTTGCTGTAAACTCAAGTAAGTCATTGGAATATTAAACAGTTGGGGTTTGGGTTTCCAACTATGAACTCAATAAAAGATTGCTGTGATTGGATGGATAAAAATAGTAAATGGATGGCAAAATTGTATTGCAATGCAGTATACTATTCCTAGAAGGCAAGAAATCTATATGTTCACGAAATGAAGAATACAAGTCCTCTGATAATAGCAACCAATGCTGTTAGTATTTCGGCTGTCATTAAGAATTTTACTTGTATAAATTCAGGTATTGAGGATGTCAATCAACCGAATAGGTTGTCCAATACTTGGCATCCTCCTCCACCTGATTGGATCAAAGACAATATAGATGCAGCTCTTTTCAAGAATTACAAATCTGGAATTGGAGGAGTTTTCAGGGACGGGCAAGGCAGATTACTTAAGGCTTTTGGTAAGTCTTATGTTCACTGGAATGCAGCGGATATGGAGCTACAGGCAATCATTTCGATCAAATCTGAAATTAAGTATTGGATGTATGAATATAAAGGTTTGATCATTGAAGGAGACAACAAGAATGTAATGAAGTACATCAAGGGAATGGTGGATAAGGGCGGAGAAGGTATGAAAGACATTTCTTTCATCAAAGATTTTCATTATGTTTTTTTCAATTGTGTAGGAAGGGATAGCAATAAGTTAGCAGATCTCTGTGCTAACTATGCTTGTCTTAGCTCTTTTTGTTGGGATACTATAGATATTAATAAAATCCTTCCTTCCTTTATCAATTTGTTAAAGGAGTCGGATGAGTGTAGGTTGTAAAAATTTTCTTTAGATTTGTTCATCAATAAAGCTTTTATGCTTTGGATTCAAAAAAAAAGGTAAATCATCATTGAGTGGTGAACCTATATATATAAAATGTGCAGCAAGAAAATCTGTTCGAATTTATCCTTTCATGCTTTTGAGACATGTAATATCAAACTTCAGTAAAATAATTACCCACTTGGCAGGACAACCTATCAACATTGGTCTTATTATCGAGAACATTAACAGATAAACCTTTGATATTAAAATGACTTTAAGAGAAAGTATATAATGGCAAAGTTTATGAATAGCAAAAATCAAAGCTAAACAATATTTCTCAATTGGAAAATAGCGCATTTCTGCTCTAATTAACCTTTTGACTAATATAATTGAGATCACTATCCTCTGTTTAAAATTGCGCAACGAGAGGCGCGCCTCTGCGCAATCTTGTCCAAAAACGCCCTGAGGCGAACGCAATTCATGGAGTTGTTGAGGCGTACGCCTCACAGTAGCTGAGGCGCGCCTTTGTTGCGTAATTGTGCAATTTAGAGAGAGGCGTACGCCTCAGCCAAGAGGCCCCACCCACTTAAAATGAACATTTCATTTCCCCCACACCCGTTCGGCCCTCCTCATTCCCGAAAACAATCGCCCGTAAGCTCATGTTCGCGGAAAACAAAGGAGCGCGCACGGTCGGCCTCCAATCCCGCCGCTCCTCCCGCCGGCGCCGTCTCTCTCCGGCGAAGTGGAATCTTCCGGCCGCCCTCTAGGAGTACTCCACATTGAATTTTAGGTATTTTTATTAAGTTTAGGGATTAGGGGGATCAACTTGAAAAAATAAATCATTCTAGAATATTAACATTTTATTTTTAATTAATTAGTCATTATAATATTTTATTTTAATTAATTATTAATTTTAATCTTCTAGGAGTTTTAATTTAAATAAAAAAGGCATAATATTTTAAACAGGCTTTCCATTGCAGCAGAGTGGATGCGTGTTGAATTTCCTCTAAATAATCTGAGTTCGAATCCCACCTCACGTGAGCGGGAGTGTGGGCGAGTAGGCAAGGTGAGCGGTGGCAGTTGGAGCAACAGGTAGGGAACACGGGCGGACAACTAGGGTCGTGCGCAGGCAACAGGGGCAACGTCTGCGGGCAGTTTTGGGTTATTTTATTTTTCTGGTTAAAATTTATTTTTATTTTCTTACGCGGCTTTTACCAGCGGAATATTTTCCGTTGAAAATTGAACGTTTTCATGTAGTGATAATATAAAAAAAAACATCCATAAACTTTTCATTGTAATGATGCACCCCAGAAGCATGGTTAATGTTTAAGCTATTATTATTACAAGTTGTTAAGTTTCAGCGTAAGATTTGTTTCATGCATGATGCATTGTTCATTAGCTTATTAGGAAGCTCAATATAGACTGCGGAGAAAAACCAAAAGCTAAAAGCAAGCCAAACTATAATGCAAGAAAATATCCATACCTGAAGGGAGAAGCTGCATCGCTTTGCTTTCAGAGATTCTTGGTGCCAACAAGATATGATGCCCAGACCTCATCAGCAGGTGGTGGTGGCTGTACCCAGTGGCCAGGTATCCGACTGCAGTCAGGACAAGGACTTCAACAAATAAATCAATCAGAAAAACAATGTTGAAATGATATGCATTAAGAAGAACAATGTTAGAAACAATCTATGTGGAAGTAATGTAACAAAAAAGATCTTACTTTGAATATCTACATAACCATTCCATGGCAATGACATGGATGCAAATCTCAAAGATTACATTCATCATAAAAACAAGATATGAGCATCGAGAAGAGCAAATTGGCAATCTTAGTACTTCCTTATCTTGAGGTTATTTAATTTTAGTAGTTTATGGATTTCAAGTTCAATTTTCTTTCAAATCATGTCTATGATATATTCCCTATGATAACTGGTTGTGTCATCTGGTCCAATTCTTTGTTCTAGTAATGATTTTTATATACTTCCCCAGTCTAGTTCGACTCTATGTTCAAGTGGCAATTTTGGCTCAATTCAATCCACTTGTCAAAACATTCGATCCCAGATAAGATTTGCAATCTAGCTTTATCACAGCTTGACTTGAGATTGGGTTATGTATTGGAGATACAATTTAGTGATTGCAGATGACTCAACCATAAGCGTGGGCTTAAAGGTTGAGAATGGACAATGGCGAGACTCATGGTCTTGAAATGAAAGTGGCCCATAGGTGGGACTTACAGTTACTCCATATGTGACTAGCCAAAGAGTTGGTATTTGTTAAGTTATGCTTCATAACATGGATTTGACTTATTGGCTTTAAATTTTCAATTTTAAGCCTTAGACTTACATACTGCTGAAGAAGGCTAAGCAAGTGAACTCCATATTCAATTCAACCAACACGACGATAGTGACAGGATGAATGGGGGATCACACAAGTTCAGCTCGAAGTACACCACACAAATATAAAAAACGGTCAAATGTTGCGCAATCCACGAACACTGTAAACGAGCTCGAGCCGCTCGCGAGCCTCCAACGGTCCACGAACTGCGATCTTCCACGGCTTGGTCCGCCTTCCGCGAACTCGCAAGCCCCAACGGTCCTCAAACTCAAACACGAGCGCACGCAATCAGCCAGTCTGCCTCGAACTTGTAATTTTAAACCTCCCGGTCGACCGCCTTCCGAGCTCCAACACACTTACACTCGTGTGGTCCACCTCGAATCGCGAAATTAGCAGGCGGGATATTTAAAATTGTCGGCAGGACCGCAGGATTTTTAAAAGGTTTAACATTTATTATTATTTTTTTAATATTCAAATTTCATAAATAAATTAAAAATTCTTTAAAAAAATATTAAATGTGATTCGAGCCGGCTCGCGAGCCGAGCTTCATCAAGCTTGAATTCAAGCTCGTTTAATAAATGAGCTCGAGCTCAAGCTGGCTCGGCTCACTTACACCCCAAGTTAGGACACCAACTATATATATTTTATAAGCATGATGAGTAGACCCACCTCTCTCATAAATGCCACTAGGCATTTAGCCATGTAAGCCTCTAGGAGATTACCATATTTTGAACTAATAAGACCCCAGAAGAACAAAATTAAAATGATTCCTACGGATACTAATGTAGCATAAAAACGGACCTAAATATAAAATTACAAACTAAAAAAATTAAGATGAATGAAAATAAAATTGCAAGCTAGGAACCGAAAAGAACAAGAATTGGACACAAAAGAACTTATAGGAGACTCGACAGCTCACTTGCAAGCATGAGATATCCAAAACACTCAACAGTCAGTAATATGATCCCTAATTGCACATGAAAATGACCAAGTGGGAACCCCTATTAAAAGGCGAAGGGATATTTTTTTGGGGTCTAGTTGAACATGCATGTGGATTAAATACAAACCCAACATTGCTTTGAATGCAAAACAAGAAGAAAAATTACAACCATACTACAACACAAGCATGCAAGCAAACACAATTCAATCATTAAAGCTAAAACTGAAAAGATTACGCGCATTTTAATGACAACGAATTCACGCAAGTGATTACTTTTGAAAAAAAAAAATTGTGCTAACTCATCAAAAGGCATGCACGTCCTCTAAAAGCATATCAAACTATCAAAAGCATCACTACAAGTGCTTGCATAATCATGCTAAAATCTTGCAATTAAAGTCAAAAATTACTCTGCGGACTAAAAAAACAAATTCAATTATTGACTCACTCTAAAAATAATGCAACTACTTCAGAAGCGTGCAATCACATTGGAATTCAACACATTTTCTTTTAAACCGAAACTCATCATATTGCATGAAGTTACCGAATGGGTTGCCTTGTCTATGAAATAGAGTCATAAGTCATACTTTTAAAGTACAATCCTCTACGTGATAAGTAGTAGAGTCAACAAGATTTGTGTGACAAATTAAAAAACAATCACGAAAAAAAAGCTGGTTTTAAACTTCCACACACAATCTAATTAAGAAATCTTGCATCATCACATCAATAACAACATCAAGCCTTTATCCCACTATGTGGGGTAATTCTTTTTTTCTATCTTGTCTTATTAAGAGTCAAATTCTCATTTAAATCTAATAAAAAAAATGTCATTTCTAATAGTTTCTAACCAAGTCTTTTTAGGCCTAACTCTATATTTATTAATATAGACCAAATTTAATACATCTACTCTTCTAGCCGGGTCATTGAAAGGCCAGCGTTATATGTGACCAAACTATCTAAGACAACTCTCTCAAATCTTATATGCCACTGCAACTACTCCTATGATGTACCGACACTTCTCAAAGAGGCGTGCAAAGTTCAACATGTATCAGACACAACACATGTCCGACACTCCTCCAACACGTGTCGGACACACCGAAAAATGTCTGATTAAAAATGTATTAAATACAAATTGAACACACATGTCCGACACACATATCTTAAATATTTTATGAATTTTTTTAAATATAAGTATTGAAAATTTTTACTTATTTCAAATATAAAAACTAAATTTCTTATTTCCTATCCACAACATCAAACCAACCACCCACACATAATACCCCATTCATCGAATATTCTCATTTTCATTTCTCTTTGGCGGGTTACAACTTTGATTTCACAACAATGTCAGATATCATCTCAACATCGACGTATGGCGTTGTTACAACATCAACATTTCAAAACAATCTCCATATCAAAGTCTGACGTCGTCTTTAGATTGAAGCTCGATGCTAGCAATTTCTACACTCACAACTTGACATCTCATCTTTGTCCAACGTCTTCTCAACATCGACGACCAACACCCTCTCAACATCAACGACCAACACCCTCTTAACATTAACTCTCAATATTTACTGCATAACATCAATGTCAGACTCTCGACATCATTGTCATCTTCTCTCTCGGTGACTGATAAACGACATCAACGCACAACTCTCAACATCTTAATATTAATCATTTAAAGCACAAATTCTAATTAATGATTTATTATTTCTAAATTATTTTTACAATTATATTTATTCAATTTTTATACACTAATTTTTAAATTATAAAAACTATAATACCGTGTCCAACCCGTGTCCGTGTCCAATATTTTCAATAATTGACGTGTCCGTATCGTGTCATATCCGTGTCGTCGTGTCCGTGTATGTGCATCATAGAGCTACTCCAACCATTTTTACATACATATTGGATTCGCATTCTATCTCTAATAGTAAAGCCACTCATCCATTTAGCATCCTCATCTCTGCGATACTCAACTTAATTTTATGCCCCTTTTAATAGCCAATATTCTGTGCCATAAAGCATCATAGGTATCACCACCATCTTATCAAATTTTCCCTTAAATTTGAGGGGTGCTTTTCTATCACACACATTCCTCCACTTCAACAATCCAACTTGAATTCTAATAATAATATTCCCATCTATTTCACCAGCACTTTGAATAATAGACACAACATATCTAAAATACTTAGTCTTTTTAATGACTTGATCACTCAAAATCATAATCCCCCATAACATCACACACGGGAATTTAATGCTTGAGTACGAATCTCGCAAAGCTAATATTATTTCAGTTTGCATAAGGCCTTGTGCATTAAAAAAAAAAAAACATTTTAAAAATAAAACTCTTGGAGCCACCTCGCATATATATAATAGGCCATAAGTTCACCTCTTATATAGACCTGACACTTAAACACTTATTCATTCACTAGCAAACAAAAATTGAAAGGAATTACCGAATAGCTATGACCAAGTATAGATTGAAATAAAATCACAAGCAATGGAGATACATAATGTTATAGGAATTGAAATAAAATCTATGATGCACCGACACTTCTCCTCAAAGAAGCGTGCAGTGTCCGACACCGTGTCCGACACGACACTCGTCCAACACTCCTCCGACATGTGTTGGACACACCGAAAATGTGTCCGATTAAAAAATATTAAATACAAAT
>NW_021319342.1:570771-583258 GCF_001605985.2 Dendrobium catenatum
CAGAGAGAGAATTTAATATTTTATGAATTTTTAAATATAATTTCTCTTTATTTAGCGGGATTTAAACTAAAATTTCTTTATTTTCTTCCAACAACAATCAAATCAATGTCCGCAATTAATACCCAAATCATCGAATATTTCTCAATTTTAATTTCTTTTTGGCAGTGAAGGTATTTTCATCTCCTCTCTCGGTACTGAAATGACATCGACGCCTTATCTCTGACGCCATGAAATAATTAATTGTTGTTTTTTAAACTTCCAAGAAAAGCTAAATGTACATGCTCGTACCGGCTTCGTTACATGCTTGGTTACCGGGGGCTGGTACAATGCTCGGTATCGCTCAGTACATGCTCGATACCGCTAGGTACATGCTCGGTACCGCTCAATATCTTTCCATATAAATAACTTTACGAACTTTTAAGATTACAAGCAAAACTTCAAAATTACCTTTACCTCTGGCAGGTTTGAACCCCAACTAGGGGAGAGCCCATTGGACCCCGAAAGACTGATATAGTTGTTGTATTCAATTTTGTCTTATTAATTGAGATTTTTGATTTCACTTCAATATCAAATTATAAATTCTAAATGTTGAAGGATAGTAAAGTTTCAAATACAGAATAAAACCATTATGATTTAGGAGGAATATAATCTTCGTCTTCTATCAAGAAAAATCTTCACTTTATATGACAATAATAAAGATTGTGGGATGTTACTGGAGATGGGTTCGAGTTGCCTTGATGATATGAGATTATTGGATTGTTGCAAATTCTTTCTCTAGATGAACTAGAGTTGGAGAATGGATATTCAATGATGATGATATTGATTGGGTCAAAAATCAAATATCTAAACCTATTTCTATCGTTTCCCTCTATTGAGTAGTTTTTGACCTTCAATGTTGTACTAGAATTGATTTTTTGCTTTATATTTTTGTAGTTGTAACTGATATTTTGTACTTAAACATTTTTTATATTATAAACTAAACAAGTTATCATGAAATTGATTTATTATTCCCTTGTCATTTTTAATATAATTCGTCTTAATTCTAATATATTAAAATTAAAATTATTATGCGTGTCCAACTGTGCCGCCACCCGTGGTCATATATTTTTAAAAAATGTCTTGTCCGTGTCCGGTGTCCGTTGTATCATAGAATAAAATTTTTTTTTTTTTTTTTTTGCCAACTTTGAACAATTAGCAATTTTATGGATGTTCCAATGAATAGTTCATATAGCTTTTGGAAGAAATTTCAATTCAATGGTACAAGGCCCGTAACTTATTGTTTTTCTTAGAGAAATGGTTCAAGTCTAAGAGGACCCGTACATTGTGGTTTATAGCAAGATCTTCCAATCCTCTCAGACACAAGCACTCCATCTCCATTAAATCTATTACAGGGAGTATATTAAAAAACGAATATTTTATCTCCTTGGTAATTTTCAGGTTAAAAAGATATGATAGCAACTCTTCTCTCTAAAAAGAGCAATGAGTTTGCAATATTGTATGGAGAGGAGATACAAAGAGAAAGACGAATGTTACTTGAAAAATCGACTTGAAATAGTTGATTTTGAATCTGTCAATATATGCCTTATGTTTTTCATGAAAGAGAAAAACCAAAAATTGGCCCATCAAATTGACTTTAGATGAGAAGTTTCGCCTCAGCACAATAGCCAAGCAGCTATTTTTCATCGAATTATTTTCCTTTTATTGTCCTAAACCACTAATATTGCATCTAAAGGTATAAATTTTTCGTTATTATGATGTATGGCTCCAAACAATCTCTATTCAATAAAAATTTGCTTCAATTTTGAATAAGAAGCTTACCAGATAACTAACCGACATGTAAAACAACATCCATCTAGTAGCTTCTAATGCTGAATGCAGTTTCCCCAAGTGGTGCATCAAAAATAGAACTATATTTACTGGGTTGTGTAGTTAAAGTAAAAAGAAAATGAAAAAAGAAACTTATGCTTGGATTAATAAAGACATATGCCCTTCTATGCCGGAAATGAGATCCAAGAAGAATCAAATGTAATTGGCTACTAATAGTGACAATTAAGTATGAATTGCTAAAGTTTGATAAAGCCTAAATATTAAAACCAAGACATGGAGAAAGATCTAAAAGGCCCTTCTACCTTTTCTCCAGCAAGACAGAACAATATTTATGGTCTTTTTAGATAACCAAGTGGGTTCTTTCATTATTTGAATGAAAAAAGTGGTTCTTTATATTCAATAACATTACTTTTCTTACATAATAAGTACCCTGATTTATAATATCTTAGAAAATATCTAAATAATCCATCAAAAAATTGGAAAAGAATCATTAGGAAGAAAAAATAGGTAAACAGCGCAAAACAATAAGGAACTAAGATGCGTGGCTTTGATTTCTAGCTAGGTATATTGCCTCTTGTCATTGCCCTATGCATGCACACATGAGGATCATGCATGGTGGTAAGCTTTATTTACTGTACTAACAAGGTTTGTGAAAAAAATAAAATAATTCACTCCGCTTACCAAAAACTAAGCATTACATGAATAAATTCTAAATAATCAAGAATATGTACATCGAACAAGTGGAAGACGTACATACCTTCCTCCAGGTCTGATGTAAGCGTCCCAACTTCTTCTAACCTGCAGGCAACGACTACTTGAGTAATAACAAAAGGGATTAATTGATAACTACAGGACAACGGTACTTAATCCCTTTCCAGAATTAACATATCAAAAGAGCACTTTGACATATGTAAAAAAAATTCAACTGAGTGTTTCTAGAACATATTATTCGTTTTTTTCATTGAACAGAATGCTTAATCACCAAACCATTCAAATCACGAGCATGAAAACAACAATGATTATAATGAAGGGGAATAAATTTTGAATAAATCTTTTCAGTAAATCGACAGGATGATAAATAGGTTTATCAAAGCCATAGCGCTTAAAAAATAAGCAAACAACATAATATCGATGATAGACACCCTCTTGACATTGGCGCCCAATACTTACTGCATAATATCGATGCTCGACTCTCGACAGCATTGTCATCTGCTCTCTCAATGCCTAATACGCGACATCGACGCCTGACTCTCGACATCCTAATATTAATTATTTTAAGCATAATTTTTAGTTCAATGAATTATTATTTCTAAATTACTTTTAACATTATACTTATTCAATTTTATACGCTATTTTTAAAATAAAACATATATATATATATAATACCATGTTCAACCTATATCTGTATCATATATTTTTTAATAATTGACATGTCCCGTATCCGTGTCAGCGTGTTCGTGTGTGTGCATCATAGAAGAAAACTAAAGAATATTGAACAGGAACAAAAATGTTTAGATAAAGATAAATGTAAATTAGAATAGAAGCAAGCAGCAGTAGATATAGCATGTATGCCGCCAAAAGCCAGTTAAAAAGCAGAGCTTAACCAAGTAATTCCTTGCTCAAAACGGTTTACTTGTTTTTATCAAGCTCACGAAAGCTTCAATATGAGCAGAATTTTCAAACCATATTCAAGCACTTGTTTATTTCTTATCTATATGGAGGACTGAAATAAGAAGATTTATTCTGTGCGGAGTGCGGAGTGCGGAGTGCGGAGGGCGTCCGGAGCCCAATAAACATGCGCCATGTCACCCCATTGGCAGGTACCCAGCTCAGTACCCGCACTCGGTACGGCTGGGTACCGTTGGGTACCCAGTGCTTGTGCGGAAGGTTCTCCTGTCCGCACTCCGCACAGAATAATCTCTCCTGAAATCAAGCTTTAAATGCTTAAATAAATATTTGGGAGGATAATGACTCATTACCAAACATAAATCAGCCATAGTAAATAAAAGAAACTGACATAATTATGCTAACTATTTATTTATATTTCTAATCATTTAAATAATAAAACTAGAATCAAATCAAAATATTTAATGATTTACTCAAAATGAGCTTTTATTCTATTGACCTCCATACTAGTGTCGAGGTCGAGTCGACCGAGCAAGATGAACTTTGAAAGCAAAAAAAGCTCGAAACCCCGCGTAACTACCCAACCTATGTTGATCGAAAACCAAAATTGTTGAAATGTCCTTCGTTTGCGAAACAGATGGCGATGATGCGTCTGAAGCAATAGAAATAGCTAAAATCGACGCACATATTGATTGGGGCGCAAATCGACGTACATATTGATTGGGGCGCTAATCGACGAAAATTTTAATTTTGTGCACTTAAATCGATGCGACAACGATGCATGCGAATGATCACGACGATGTAGCGACCGAGCCAACAGGTAATTTTAAAAAAATATATATTATGATTTTGTATTATTACAAATAAAATTTAAGGAAAGAGAGAAAAAAGAGATTTTAAAAAAAAAAAGAAAAAGTCCTTAATAAAAAATACCCAAAATACCCCTCACTCATTTCACTTAAACCCCTAATCCCAATCGACCCCTCACTCATCTAATAACTCCCTCTCACGCCAAAACCGCACCAACCTTCGGCTCTCTCCCTCTCTTGCGACCCGAAAGATGCCGGCCTCCCAAGCTCCCTCCCTCCTCCCTCCTCCCTCCAAGTTCAAAGTAAAATTTCTATTTTTCTTCTTCTTACTTTCTTCTTCTTGATCTTCTTTTTCTTCTTCTTCTTCTCTATTTTTCTTTCTCCTTATACCTCCCTCCATTCTTTTTTCATGGTGATGTCGAAACTCTCAACAAAACTCATGACTTGGATAATTTTAAAGAAATCAAAATCCACCTAAAGTTCTAAGTCAAAAAATTTAAAAAAAAAAAACACACAACACCTTATGTTCACAATACTGAAAATAAAGATGAAAAAAAATCCATACCATAGCAAAATATAACTTACACTAAACTTGTTGGGGAATTAGTTATTCACCAATATATAAGAATCAAATTTCTTCCTCTTAGCTCTTGACTTACGCACACCTAAACTCCAAAGCAACACACCTTAGAGAAGTTAAGTGTGAAAGAAAAATGAACTGAGCCACCCTCCTATTTATAATATGAAATTCAAATTATTTGCGGCCCTGCCACTTAGGATTCATTTACTAAATGATAGGGAATATACACCTGAGGGTTGCGTCAGCCTAAGATCCCTTTGCTAAAACACAAGGAAAGTACAGTTCATGCTTATAGGAAGGGTTTAACCAAAATAAGGGATACCTTTGCTAAAAGACTAGGAAAGTATAGCTGGCGCCTATAATCGCATAGGGAAAGTACACCTTGTTTATTTTGAAGGGTTTAGTTAGAATAATTACCAGAGATATGCGGTGCGTGGATTTCTACATATTAATAATTATTGTAAATATATTTTCGTAGGAAAGGTAAATATTTTTTTTACTTTTATCCCTCCCCTTTTAAGATAATTACCACCCGTATTCAAGTGTATTTATGCTCTTATTTCACCAGCCGGTGAATACCCGAGGAATTCAAAGTCAGATCCTCGGAGAGGGATTTTAACATATTTTAAACATGGATCCTAAGCTGGTGGGGCCTTCAGGTATACTTTTTCATGTCTTTTAACAAGGGGATCCAAGGCTGGCAGGGCCCTCAGGTGTACATTCCCTGTCCTTTAGCAAAGGAATCCAAAGTGGTGGAGCCCACAAATAATTAGAATTCCACATTATAAATAGAAGAGTGGTTTAATTCATTTCTTTCACACTTAACTTTTGTAAGGAGTGTTGCAGGGGAGTTTAGGTGTGCGTAAGTCAAGAGCTACGAGAAAGAAATTTGGTTCCTACAGTTGGTGAACAACTAATTCCCCTACAAGTTCAGTGTAAGTTGTATTATGCTATGTTCTGTATTTCTTTTCATTTTTATTTTTAGTGTTTGGAACCTAGGATGTCGTGTTTTTTTTTTTTTTACTTAGAACTTTAGGTGAATTTTGATTTCTATTAAATTATCTAAGTCGAGTTTTGCTGAAAGTTTTGGCAACATCCCGATATCGTCCCCGCATAGGGGGCTGCATCGGAAGTATAAAGCCTTCAGGCCTGCCAAGAAAGACAGACACGGTAAGTGTCAGGTGACACTACGACCGCAGTCTTATTCCCCGCTCGCCGCTAATAAAAGCAGTCACGGGGCTTAAATAAGATGAGTGAGGAGAGGTATTTTCGATAATTTTTATTTAAGATTTGTTCTTTTTTTAATCTCTTTTTCTCCATCTTTTCTTAAATTATATTTGTAACTATATAGAATCAAAAAAAAAGTTTTTTAAAATTACGCGTTGGTTTGGTCGCTACGTCGCCGTCATCGTTCGCATGCATCGTCATCGCATTGATTTGTGCACACAAAATTAAAATTTTCACAGATCGGCGCCCCAATCAATATGGGCGTCGATCTGAACTATTTTCGCTGCTCTGAACATATCGGCGTTGTTCGTTTTGAGAGCGTAGGCCATTTCAGCGATTTTGGTTTTCGGTCGACACATGTCGGGTGAGTTACGCAGGGATTTGAGCTCTTTTTTGCTTTCAAAATTCACCTTGTGCGATCGACTCGACCCCGACACTAGTATGGAGGTCAACAATTGCACCCCAACAGATATGGTGCGCGCTTGAAGCGGACCATGTTTGTTGTAAATAATTGACAATACAGATCTCCAAGAATTTTCTTCTTGTTTTTTTTTATACTCTTGGATGTCAACGCAAGATAAAGGCAAAGTATATAAAATTTTTTATACCTCATCTTCTTTTCTTTTCATCAACTTGTATACTTATAATTTTATTATCTTTTTGCCAGGAAGATGTTCAATTGGAGCAGACCGAAGGGGATGCCAAGAATTGAGCCTGGTGAGGAGGTTATATGGGCAATGATTAGCTGACACAATCCTTCTGGGACTGCTGAAATGGTTGATAGCTGAAGCAGCATGAAATGCTGAGAGGTCGCAGCATCTACAGTGAATTTTTCATGCGCTCGTCTTTACTATCACATTCTGAGCTCGACACCTCAGCCCACAGAGATCCTCCAAAGTGGGTGACCACTGTTAGATTGAAGTGTGAGGACTATAATCCCTTCGAGAGTACCATCGCTCAGGTGAGCTCCGTTATGTGCGATATTTTGGAGTCGGCTGCCAATGTCATTGAGCAAGTTGGGTTGAGCAAGTTGGGCAATCAAGGTTATTGTGTCACAAGCAATTACAACCAGCTATGCATGAGAGACCTAGGGATTCTCCAGTGGGGTAGTTCTCTAAATCTACACGTGGGTATGTTTCCCGGGCAAGGTACGTCTTAAGAGCTCTTAAAAAATATTTTGAAAAGAGCAGGTATATAAGAAACCGTATATGCTTCAATGTTCAGCTTTGAGAATATCCCCCACTCTTAGATAAAGGAGGTGATAGAATTCTGGGACCCAACAACGAATACCTGCTGGATGAGCTCCGAGGAGCTGACAATGACGTTATGGGAGCTACACACTGTCTCTAGCCTACCAATCATTAAACTATTCTCCGTAGGTATGAAGAATGCGTTCCTCCATATGAGAAGTTATTCCATAGGCAACTTTCCCTCGACAGGAGTAGGAGGGGAGAATTAATATTGCCAACAGTCCTTTCGGATGCATTAAGTCATTATCAGCGGGTTTGTAAAGAGGTTAGGCTATAGAGGCGTTCTCGGGCCACCGTCCCTTTAGACATATGGATTCGCAGTTTCATTCGGGAGGAGGAACTCAATCAAACCACCGTTCTTCTACAAAATCCTTTTGAGTCAGGCGTGGAGTACACTGATGATCTATCAGAAGACCTTGTCAAACCTTCCACCGATGTAGGGTTGTCTCCCGCCCTTTTAGGTGTGAGTGAAGAGTTATTTCTCGTTAGATTTTTAGTTTGTTGGTTGTACACATTTGTCCTCCCTACTAAGGGATGCGTTATTTGATGTAATTATTTGCTAGCGGCCAGACTCTTGTCATACGAAGAGCGTCTTTCGCTCGCCTCTGTAGTTCTTAATAAGATTTTCAGAACGTTCAAAACTATTTTAGAAAACCATACACTCGATGGGCATGATGCAACCCTCCCTTGGCAATATATTTACACTTGGGTTCACATTCACATCCATGGAGCATTTAGCTGCCTGGAATATCCCTCCTCAAATAAGGGATACTCAATCGTCATGCAATTTTTGAGGGCTTCATCCAAAATGAAACAAGAGCGCGTACGATTATTTTCTTCATACCAGACCTCATCCCTGACCATTTCCTCTTAGTGTGCATCAACAAGAGCTTGGCAGTCTATCAAGTAATTTGATGGCAGTGGATATCATTGATGACACCGATCTCCATGGCAAGTATACCTTTTTAAAGGGCGCTCTTTACAGGTTGTTGAGTATTTCATTAGTATGTGACCTGGATGACTATGTTACCGTTATGGGCAATCGGTGATCTTGGAAAGGTATCAACCCAATAGGGCTGCCAGACAATTCGGCCTTTCGTAAGCTATCACGTATGAGGGTCTATCGCTCCTTAGTGTCAGATGTTAGCGGGCTGAATACAATACCTGCGAAAACATGCATGTATGTTGCCTCACTGATGTGGATTAATTTGTATAGGCTTGGCACATGTAGCAGATTTCATATAGCACCCCCTGACAGCCTTACCGAAGTCGGCTACACTCGATTGACTTGGGTGAAATTGTCATATGCACCCTTTATGGAGCACGGAGTCCGAAAATACGAACGAAGGGTGCGATTATTTGGGGTCCCTCATGGTCAAAGGCCTCAAAGATGCTCGGTGCAAGCGGGAACCAGTGAAGGTATAGACATTTTTTTATCATTTTCGTTCTTTCTCTTTCTTTCTTTAATACACTTATTTCCTCTCCTAATTTGAATGCAAGAAAACAAGACGATCAGCACACCACCGAGGGGATCATATCTGCCCTATCACGAGTGCGAGCAAGGGAACCCTCTCCGAGCTATGCCAATGTCCCTTCATTTGGACACCGCCGCGTATGTTCTCGTCCAATGGAACCTCCGCGTGCTTAAGCAAAATGGACGGCAAGCACGTTACCACAACAGCTTCTACCCCAGAATGAAGTACCTTTTGACGCCTACTAAATGTGTGTGGATGCTATGCATGTTCCTTTTGATGATTACGAAGGGGGCTCATCCAGTATACGCATACCCTCTCACATACCTAAAGTAGGATCTTCTTTCGTGGAGATGCTCTTTCCAACAAATCCCTTTTCGTCGTATTGGCCAGGAGAAACATCTGCAGCAAGAGGGTCACCACCTGCTATAGGGTCTAATATGCCAGAATATACTCCATCTTTTTCCGAGCTAGCTCCAGTGTTTGAGGCCCCTTTTATTGACAACCCACCAACACAATTTGTGGAATCCAGCACTGGTATGAACTCATTTATTTTCTTATTTTGTAATCTCTTGTTTGCCCTTTTTTCTTTGCTTTCTCATATATCTTCTTTTTATATGCATTTCTTCCATCGTCCTTCTGTATAGCCGGAAGGAGTAGATTACCAATCAGAAATATTCTATCACATTCCACGATTTCCTGACACTAGGAATACAAACATATGCAATCAAAGTATGTGGTTCCTACGTGAAGTGATTTCAAGGCTGAACCAGGCTCACCCGAATCATTGGATCAATTTACGAACACGGCCAATGCTACCTTAGGTGTTTTAGCATAGATTGGATTAGAAGCGGATAATATGATGTATTGGGAAGGGCTATGCCGTGAGGCTGAATTTCATGTCCGACGATTGAAGTTTCTGTCAATCATACGAACCAGAGTCTCGTTACCTGATCTTTGCGAGAAGGTTAGAATCTGTCGAGAAGCAGCTGATGCTACTCATGATAAATTCACAAAGAGTGTTGATGTTATGAGGCGCATAACCAGAGATCTACTAATACTTTAACTGAAGTAGACAAACTTTATTCAAAGATAAAGAATCTCTAGAGGGAGATCAGAGATTCAATGTCCTGCAAGGTTGACCTTCAAGCTGAATAAGAAGTGCAAGCACGAGTAATCGAGAGGGAGAATAATCGTTATCAGATTAGCCACCGTGTTATGCAAGATGCTGAAGCTGCACTTACTCGGGCTGCAGAAGAGTTGCATGTTGTTGAGACTGAACATCAGACCCATGCCGAAGTGATGTTGCAGCTTAAAGATCTACATAGTGATTATTATGATCGTAATTTCATATCGCTCTTTGTTTGAGTTTCAGTTACTTTTACTCTCTTCGCATATATTTATAATTTTTTTATTCCAACAATCTTCTTTTCTTTCTTCTTTTATTTGGAGATTTTTCTTTCTTAGAAGTTTGACAACTGAAGTTGTGAGCAAACATACATTTGAGTCTTTGACCCAAGTGCCAAATTTGCCATTGCTTGTGATTCGACTATAATAGCATGTTGAACCAGTTGAGATTGTTATCGATCCGACGCTCTGTGCTAATGGACTTAATGATGACGAATACAATTGAACATTTGATAATTTGATTCCTTCTGACATGTGCTTTGTGAGGCGGACTTGATGAAGGATTACCTAATTTGTCTTCATTGAAATGTCAAAAAATTTACATATCTTCTACCCTTTGCTTTCTACTTTGACGGGCTTGATGAATGAGTGCATGCCGGTAACCTAGCCCTCGGGGCTTGCATTAGGTCAATGTCAAAGAGTCATATGTTCAAAGATTTATATAACGGACTTGTTGATGACGAAATCCTCTTAGTTCAACCTTAGGCTTCGTGTAAACTTTAGAATAATTTCATCGGTCCTTTGATTTGTGTTTTGACGGACTTGTCGAAGAATTCATTCGATCCTCACTTTGTGTTTTACGAATTTGTTGAATGATTTGCAGGTTTTGGATTTAATCGATAGTACCAAATGTAGGTATTATCTTGATCCTTAACAAGTTGAGAAGACTTCAATCTGAGTCACTTGAGTACATCAAATTATGTGAGCTAATATTTGATAGCTCTTCGTCATCTTGTTGTTGAAATGAGGGTTCCTCTACTGTGACCTTTCTTATGACATGTTGAGGCCATATTTTGAGAGTGTTGTATCCGACCTTATACACTCATTTAGATTTCAAACTAGAGCTATGGGAAACATACTCTCCAATGCTAAATATACTGAAGTTGATAGATTTGAAGTCCCTCTTTGTGGTTGAAGATTTAGAGCCTACACACATTCGATTGTTGCTCGCGACTCATCATTTCTACTAGAACTTCGATTCTCTGGTCAATTAGAAAAATCTTGTGGACTACGACTATTTGAACTTATCGAGTCGAATTAGCCTTCGTTCTTCCTACAATCCCTACTGAAGGGTTGAAGAAGTGGGGTTCCACTACAAAGGCCTTTCTTATGGTGTATTGAGTAAACAAAGCTGTCAGCGATCCGATCATATTTGGGCTTGTTGGATCCGACCTCTTACACTCACCTCTTACACTCAGCTCAATTTGTTGAAGTGGGTAGTCACAAAAGTCTCTTTCCTGACTTTTGAAATCTCGGTATGTTGGAGAAGGCAATGTCCCGAACTTTTAGAAAACCACATGCATATACTTTGAAAAAAAGGTCGAATCCTTCTATCTTGAAGGAATATTCGTGCTGATGATTTTAAATATTTATTTGAGGATCTCGGCATGCAGCGCGAATTCAACCGGAATAAATATTTAAAATTTTCGCTGTCTCACAAGGAAATTTTAAAATGGAATAAATTAGGAATTTTAAATATTTATTTGGAGATATCGGCACATAGCATGATGTCAACCCAAATAAATATTTAAAAATATCTCATCTTGTAGTGAGATTTAGGATAAGCTTTATATTTTTACAACAACAACAACATCAAGCCTTTATCCCACTACGTGGGGTCAGCTACATGAATCCTTTTTTCTCCATTGTGTCCTATTAAAGGTCAAATTCTCGTTTAAATCTAATAAGGTCATTCCTAATATTTTTTAACCAAGTCTTTTTAGGTCTGCCTCTACCTTTCTTAACATAAGTCCAAACTAATACCTCTACTCTCCTAACCAGGTCATTGGAAGGTCGTCGTTTTATGTGACCAAACCATCTAAGGCGACTCTCTCTAATCTTATCTTTTACTAGAGCTACTCTAACCTTTTCGCGTATATACTCATTTCGTATCCTATCTCTAAGGATAAAGCCACTCATCCACCTGAGCATCCTCATCTCTACCACACTTAACTTAGTATTATGCTTCTCTTTTAATGGCCAACATTCAGCACCATAAAGCATTGCAGGCCTCACTATCATCTTATAGAATTTTCCCTTAAGTTTGAGGGGTACATTTCTATCACACAACAAGCCCGATGCATTCCTCCATTACAACCATCCACTTGAATTCTACTGATAATATCCCCATTTATTTCACCATCACTCTGAACAATAGATCCAAGATATCTAAAACGTGTACTCTTATTAATGACTTGATCGCCCAAAGTCACAATCCCCTCACTAGGTCTATTACTACTAAAATTATACTTCATATATTCCGTTTTAGATCTACTCAAACGAAAACCT
>NW_021319342.1:589516-667047 GCF_001605985.2 Dendrobium catenatum
CAACCAACATGTCCAAAATGTGATCCCACGGCTCTCTAAAATGAAATTACTGAAAAATGACCCATTGCACAAAGAAAAGATGCTTGTGCATGCACTCCTATAGCAAATTTCGTACAATATAGCCATCTCTCCTCACTGAAAACGCCGGTTTCCAACTTAGCAGAAATATAAATCTCAAAGACTATAGAAGAGGCTCTTAATAAACTAGAATGGCAAGAAGTTGTGGAAGATGAAATGAAAGCTCTTGAAAAAAATGGAACATGGGAAATCCTTCATAAACCAAAGAATGCAACTCTTATCGGGCGTATATTGGTCTTTACTAACAAATATCAATCTGGAAGATCCATTGAGAGATAAAAAGCATGGGCGACCACAAAAGGGTTCATCCCGACTTATGGGATTGACTACTTCAAGATTTCATTCCTATTATAAGACTTGACATTATTTGGGTCATCTTAATGGCAATCAACAATGATTAGGCTCTTCATTAATTGGATGTCAAAAAGGCATTCTTGAATGATGATTTGAAAAAAGAAATCTATATGGACCTTTGATGAGGACATTAGATCATGGAAGGTTTATCAGAGGCGTGGCCGTAGATCGCCGATCCACAGCCACGATCGAGTCATTGTACTTTTGATTTATATTATGTATTGTTTTATTTATGTGTCGTTGTATTTGTTTTAATTTTTAGGTTATTTTATTTCTCGTTGTACCCTTCTAGTAAATGGATGTCGTATGTAAGCCCCGATGGCATTTTCATCTTTTATTTCTTGAGTCTCATGTACTAGGCCATTTATAACCCCTTGTTTTATTTTTCAAGGGAGGAATAAATGATTATTTGAGAATTGTGTTTTCTTGTTGGGGTTCTTGAGAGAGCTAAAGAGATCGGAGAGAGATCCCTTTGAGAGGGAGATTGCCGCATTACCCACCAACCTTGGAGATGGCCGGGTTCGTGGTTTTAATTCTCTATCTTCTTTCCCCTTCCCCTTTTCCTCTAGCCGCCAGCCTTGACCGCCCCGACACCCCTAAACCGCCAGCCATCTTAACTCCCACACCTTGCCACCTCGCAATTTCCCCCACACCAATCCTTTTTCCCCACCCGCCAGCCCTAACCCATAGCCGTCGGCCTCACCCTCTCCTCTTCGTTCTTAGGTTTCTTAATTTGGGTGAATGCAATTTGAAACTTAAATTATTTGAATTTGAAATTCAAAATTCTATCCCAATTTAATTCATCTTTTTTAGGAAAGTATTTAACTTAAATCAATTTGAATTTTAAATTCAAATTGGATTTGTTTATTTACTTTCCTAATTCTTAAAACTAAATTAAAGAGCTTTAATTCCCCACATTAATTACCCCTAGCCCATGCATGCCGCCGGCCCCCCTATCCCATTAATGTCCTTTTAATTATTTCCTAAACTCCACTCTTAACTTAGGAAATAATTTCAAATCCCCCAATCCTCTCTAGCCGAAATTTCCAAGGCCCTCACACCTTATTTATTTCCAAAATCTGATATTGATATTTGGAAAATAAATCCCTAGCCTCCCCCTTGCCGCCGCCCTCCCCTCTCTCATTCCCTTTTGGAATTATTTCAAATTCCAATTCCCCTCCTCTCCAAAAATCTGAAATTATTTCAGATTTTATTCCTTCTCCATCTCAAGCCCAACGTAAAACCTTTAAGACCCTTCTCCCTTGGCCGGCCTCCTTCTACCGCCACCACGTCTCGAGAAACTTATTTCTCATCCACAATAATCAAAGAGCCTAGTAAGCCGTGGGAAGACTTCGTCCGATAACATCCATGAATGGCCGATTCGGAAACTGAATACGGCCTAACCTACGACGAACACAGGTTTGTGTGCATCTTACATTCAACCTTCTTCGACGTCAACCACCCAAGGGTCGATCACACGGTGGAAGATTATATCGAGCGGATCTTGGATACCTTGGTGGAAGCCATCGATGAGCAATTGGAGATCATTGAGTGGAGGATCGCCACCGATCCTTGACGAAGGTTTCCTATGCTTCCTTTTCTCTTATTTCTTGAGTCTAACTTTTCTCGTGATATTGATTGTAGTCACGAAGGCCGACTGTCACCTGCTTCTGCTAAGCTTAGTAAATGTAGGGTTTTGAGTGTATTCATGTGCTTGCTAATCTCACTATTAGACTAGGAATTTTTATTGAAACTACTACTCCGGCATAATGTTGTTTTCTAATTTATTTTGAAGTTTCAAATCTCTGGTTATGTGACTTAGCCTAAGCGGACGTGACCCCTCTTACGTTTTAACCCGTTGTTTTAAATGCTTGTTGTTTTCTTCGTTATTCTCTAATCAAAAGTTGTGCAAGTTCTTACTAAATCATCGCATTTATACGCAGACCTACATCAAACAGATTCACATGAATCTCACAAAAACATCATTAAATAGGAAAATGAAAATGAAAAGAATACACACCACATCAGAGTTAGCAAAAAAAAACTTAATTTATGGAATGAAACATGATAAAACTAACATAGGAAGAAGTTGTTAAAAGCATAGAGCTCATAGCAACAGTTTGCACAGCTACGTATCAAAATAAAGCATAAAATAAAATATAATAGAAGGACGCAACCAATGACAAAGTTAAATAGTATTCATTCGACTTCCTTCTAGCACCTCGGCCTACACAGATAGTAGTAGCAAAATGTTAGGGCTAAAAGCCATGGAGGAATCAGCAAATGTACACTTAGCTGGGCATTTGAACCAAACAAGGCCATCAAATATAATTTGAAACTCTAGCAATTTTCTCTAGAGAAATCAAGTCTTCTCCAAAGAAACTCAGATGAATGGCTAAAATATCAGTAATATGCAATCCATGAACTGATAATGAGGAATATACACATTCGTAGTGCAAGATAAGAATGTCATTCTTTTCGGACAGTTTTTCTGTCATTAAGAATGACAAGAAAAGCTTCACATGCACCGCAGAACACGTGAATACTAGAAACCTGGAATGGCAACTAGCAACGAACAACAAGCTCTAATCACTTTCATAAATGGATTACAAGTCAATTGAAAAAAGTCATCCATTAAACAGTAGAATGGCTCACCTCAGATTCTAATCTCTTTCTTTCCTCAATAGCTTTAAGCTTTGCAATTGACTTCATGCTTTCCATCTGGAAATGCCAAAATCAGATTCTAATATAATCAAAGTTATAACCTGGCATTGGATAAAACTCATTAAAACGAACAGAAAACAATTAATATTACATCCTCAATACCCTGCTTGTGAAAAAGGACGAACAACTTATTTTAGTAATCAAAAATATGTGTTTGGAACTCAGGAAGACTGACAATTGTAGTTGCTACATCTCAGTGCTAAGGAAAAAGGATGTGCTATCAAATTAAAGTAATAAAAATTGCA
The DNA here is from genome assembly GCF_001605985.2 of Dendrobium catenatum. NCBI lineage: Eukaryota > Viridiplantae > Streptophyta > Magnoliopsida > Asparagales > Orchidaceae > Dendrobium > Dendrobium catenatum. The sequence continues at coordinate 592,918 of NW_021319342.1, forward strand.
GGAACATCAGTACAGAGAAAGATAAAACAAAGATATTACAACAAAACGGCCTTGGAAAATTGCCAAAAAAATCATTGCAAGACTAAAAAAGATGGAGACAATAAAGTATATTACCAAATGTAATACAGCAGTAGGCACGCTTCTTTCTAAGAAGTAAAATGAAGACCATGGTCCGAACCAAAATAAACATGCATCCTATAATAGGTCTAACTCATATTAACAAACCATTCCCTTCCCTTCCCTATCCTTCTGAAGAACTTGCCCTGGCTTCCTTCCCACATCGTGCATCCACGCATTCTTCAATCTTTTCTCATTACCTTATAACTTTTAAATAAGCCCATGCAACTGCTTTCGCTGTATTTAAAAGCCTTTGTGAAGCAGGACTGTAGCTGCAGTTCCAGTGAGCGGTTGCATGGATTCTGATTTTAAGTGGAATTATGGTAAGGGCTTGTAATGGTATTAGTTTCTAACATGGATTCGTGGAGTTGTAGTATTGGTATGGATTGCTTATTCACCCATCGTTTGAACTGGTAGTGAGAGTTACTAGGAGACCATTTTTTATTCTGCTTCGCCATCACTACATGCAATTTATGCAATTTGTTGAGCTTTGAAATAACCCACTTTGGATGAAATACAAATTCACCTACTTGAGATTTTAATGATTAAACATAAGAAATATAATCAAATCGTGTTCCACACCAAATTAATCCCCGAAATCCAGATAGTCTGCAATATTGTCCCTTGCAATCAAGCACTTCTCATTTCCAAACTTGAAACCTGCTCGCTAGTTCCTCTGCACTTCATCTCCCCTACTCCCAAAGCCAGCAAGCTAGCGCGCTCCAACACCCCCTCCGATTCTTGCTCAATTCTCCCTTGCTATCACACAACCAACCATGCACACAACTCTCACGGGCTTCCTCTCTAACCACCCCATCCGCAGCATCCTAACTATCCACAACACCGTTGACTTCTCCGCCCCCTCACCCAATCACAACGCTACAGACTACTAGTGAATTCTCTAACTTAATATTTTAAAATTTCTTCTCTTTAAGTAGATTCTATGAATTCAATTTATTATTAGATATATTCATGACTTAATTTAAAATCTCATGCACTTATAATTACCTCAAAAATGTATTCTTCTATTCTCTTTGAATCAAGACACTTCCCACCATATTTCTCCTTCCGATTCGTTAATCACTTATTATGTTGTCAGTTAAAGAAAATAAAATATTTATGAATGTCAAAGAACAATTAAATTCAATTACCCCTTCCATTGATATAAATGAAAATTCACTAATTTGTTTATCACAAAATTTCTTCACTTCCTTTTTCAATTTCCTCTTTTACTTCCATTTAAAATAACTTATCTTTTCTTAGGATTAAATCACAAAAGAAGAAAAATGTCAAAAGAAATGAAATTAGAAACTTACATTCTTCCTTCTTCTTCCTCGTAGTTGTTTATCTCGACTAACACTTCTCACGCGATTTGCTCCAAAAGAAATCAGCGAATAGAAGTTATGACTCACGAGGAGTTGCTATTTTTCCCTCCTGCACGCGATTAGTCGCTTAGAACGGCGAAACGATCCTTAAAATATACGCATATACACACGCGACCGCTTGGTTTCGTGTTTCTGCTCTCGGTTCTACTCTGTGTTACAGTACATAGCCGGTTCTACTGAAACGGGTCGGTTTTGTTGAACTTGATAAGTCCGATTCTCACAATCTCCCCTACTTATAAAAATTTTGTCCTCAATATTTACTTAAACTTCTAGTTACATAAGCAAATAGCATCTTCAATTTTATTCAACATAAACTTCAACATTAAATGCATAACTGAATAAAACTAAATATTTGATATAACATAACAAGATAACCTAATAAACTCAAAATATCTGATATAGCATAACAAGTTATTATATTAAGGGTTGCTCATGCATCTTTATTAACATCTATAGATTCGTTAGGCTCTTGTTGAGTCAAAGCATAAACTCGCGGTCAAACATTCTGCCTGAATTGATTTTATGCTGAAACTGAAATTGATGGTTCTATCATCTTTTGTTTTTCAAAGATCCTCTGCGAAGGTGCTTCACTATATCTCATTTCTCCTGAAGTCCTCTGAACCAATGTAAGGCAATATTTTGTTATGTGTTCAGTCTGACGACACCAATAGCAAGTGTTGGAATCCATCGGACATTCACCCTTGTGTAATATGTCACACTTAGCAGAAGCTTTCATGACTTTACTGACAGCAGCACTATTGTCTCGACTAGGACTAAGCTTGGGCTTCTTCCCATTTGATCCTTCAATTTGATTGATTTGGATATCTTCTTCAACACTCTTCTTTTTATGTTGGTCCCTTCTCTTCTAACTGATTTGAAAGTCAATCTCCACCCTTCTAACTCTTTTCATCAACATTAAATAATCCTCGATTCCTAAATGTACTAAAGGTTGTCTAATTGCATCTGTTAAATCAGATAGGAATCTATAACATTTTTCTTCTACTATTGTAATCAGCTGTTGTGCATATCTAGATAGTGTTGTAAATTCTGCTTCGTATTGCATCACTGTTTTTTCCCCTTGAATCAATCTTATAAATGTCCTGCATCTATCTTCTTACTGACATAGGTACGACCGTACGAACCATTCTCTAAACAGTTCTACAAAGTGTTCTCAATTGACCAGTAAATTTGGAATATCTCCCAGCCTGTCTTCACGTTGTCCTCTCCACCACCTTTCAGCTTCTCCATCCAAGACAAATGTAACGAGTGACGATTCTTTTTCATCAGGATATGACATGCTATCCAATATCTTCTCTATATGAAGCAACCAATTCTCAGCCTCAATTGGTCCTTCATTACTCGTGAATAATAGTGCTCGCATGTCTTGAAACAACTTCAAATATTTATCAACTTTAACTTAAGGCTGTGATCTTGATTCATGAAGCATTTGGGTCATAGCCATCATCATCTGAGTAAAGGTATTAGTGTTCTTTCTCTATATGAAGCAACCAATTCTCAGCCTCAATTGGTCCTTCATTACTCGTGAATAATAGTGCTCGCATGTCTTGAAACAACTTCAAATATTTATCAACTTTAACTTAAGGCTGTGATCTTGATTCATGAAGCATTTGGGTCATAGCCATCATCATCTGGGTAAAGGTATTAGTGTTCTGATGCAGGCCGCCGCCGACGGGCAGAGGGAGGGTCGGCGACCCCGGAGCACTCGGAAGCGGCCGGAAAGGAGGGCCGCGTCGGCCGATCCTCCGAAGGATCGCGCGAAGGGACGCGGGCGCGGAGCTTGACGCAGAGCGGAGCGGGGGCTTCGACTTGAGCGGAACCGGTCCATTTCTGGACCGGTTTGGCTCGGGTCAGCCCTGAGCTGGGCGGTTCAGTTTGGGCAGCCCACTAGTGGGTTTGGTTTGGTCTTTTGCTTGCTATAAGTAGGGATTAAGGGGGGATTTCTAGGGTTATGCAAGATTTGAGTTTTCTCTTAGCCTCCTTAGTTTCTTTCTCTTGTTTTTCTAGGGTTTGTAGTGGGAGACCTTGTCCTTCTCGAAGTGGACAAATTGTATCTTGTTTCTCTTGGATTTTGAATGCAAAGGTTCTTGTTCTTCCTCTCATCCCTCGTGTTGATTTTTTCTTGGATTTGGAAGAGAAATTTCATCTTTGGAAGAGCATTAGGGCAAACCCTAACTTGGAAACCCTAGGGCGTATCATGTTCACAATCACTTCAAGTGGAAGTCCATCTCCTTACATATTTCTACCAGCTATTTCCTCTTGATCATTCGTAGACCTGATATATATTTATAAATTAATTAATTATATTATTTAATCAAATCTTTAAATTCTCGAATAAGCTCATAAAGCATTCATATGGATTTTTCATTACGATTCACATTCCTAAGATACTCCTTGGGCTCTGATACCACTTTTGTTGCAACCCAACCCGGATGCTAGAATTAACTAGACGGGAACAGACAATCAGACGATAGATTAGATTTGTAATTATTAAATCTATCTCTAATACACTAAAAGATACACTAAACCTCAAATTTGAAACAAATTAAAATAAAATTGTTTAAATACCTTTTTTCAGGTGCACTCACGCCTACGATACACATTTTCACCTCTTCTATTTTGATTATTTTAAATTATACCAGAAAAAATGTTAAAGCAACTAAAATAAGCCATAGCTCAGCAAGTAAAACATGCTTCTAAATTACAATAATCTAAGATAATTGAAAATAATATGTATGAGCATTTCAATTCATAAAGTAATTCTATTTAAATTCATTTTATATCAAAACTTTCACTATTATGCATATATAGTATCTTTATTTATATATTTTTTTTTTCATAAATAATACAACTGTCAGAGGAGCCACCGTCTAATTTAGTACAAATAAAGGTACTCATTTTCCATTTTTTTCTTTTCCATAACATTTACGTGCACAGGTACATTGAGTATCTAATCAATACCATAAGGAGTGGACTCTATTAGTCAACATACACATACAAGCATTCTATAATTTTTTCATTCATTTATCATTGAATAACTTTGCATATGTTAAATAATCATGCCAATTATAAAATAATTCAATATGACCATTCAAAAAGAAGAAATAATATAATCTTACAATAATCATTAGTTAGTCAATATTAACTAAATCAATGAACTTGAATTAAAGAAAACAACATCATTATTATAAAATAAAAGCATGAGTGCTTACCTTGAACTTAAGAAATGTGCTGCTTCACTTTTGCTCCTTATTCCAATGACGGTAGATTATACCTAGGAAGACCTCGTCGTTAAAATTTAAGCGATAAATTTTTCTTAACTTCTCTAACTTGTTTACTTATAATTAATTTGTGTGATTAACATCTCAAATATTATTCATTAGAAATGTTCTCATTCTCTAGAACTAGTTATTGAATGCACATAGATAATTTTTATATTTACCTATATAAAAGACTTTATTATTAACAATTTCACATACTACTAGTGAATTCTCTAACTTAATATTTTAAAATTTCTTCTCTCTTTAAGTAGATTCTATGCCATAACTTCATTATGCTTCTAAATTCAATTTACTATTTGATATTCATGACTTAATTTAAAATCTCGTGCACTTATAATTACCTCAAAATGTATTCTTCTCTTTCGCTTTGAATCAAGACACTCCCCATCATATTTCTTCTTCCTATTTGTTAATCACTTATTATGTTGTCAGTTAGAGAAAAAAAAATACTTATGAATGTAAAAAAACAATTAAATTCAATTATCCCTTCGATCAATATAAATGAAAATTCAATGATTTGTTTACCCCAAAATTTCTTCACTTCCTTTTTCAATTTCTTCTATCTCCCTTTAAAATAACTTATCTTTTCTTAGAATTAAATCACATAAGAGAAAAAATGTCAAAAGAAATGAAATTGAAAACTTCCTTTCTTCCTTCTTCTTCCTCATAGCCGTTTCTCTCAACTGACACTTCTCACGCGAGTTGCTCCAAAAGGAATCAACGAATAGAAGTTATAACTCACGATGAGTCGCTATTTTTCCCTCCTACACGTGATTAGTCACTTAAAACGGTGAAACGATCCGTCAAATAGGCGCATCATGCGGCCCACTCGGTTTCGAGTTTCTGCTCTCGATTACGCTCAGTGCTACAATACATAGCCGGTTCTGCTGAACCGGGCCGATTCTGCTGAACCTGATAAGTCTGATTCTCACAATATGATTAGGACTTTCCATCACCAATCCAACATAGAATAAAGTAATATCAACATCCACCATTGAAGATATTTTTCAATTCTTAATTTTAAATTGTTTTCTTTCAATGGATCTTTCATGTGGCAAAAACCATGGCACACATCATTCTTATATTGCCTATAATAATGATTTGATGTAGACATTCTGATTTTTATTGGCATCCATCAATTTTGATAGCATTCTAGGGTTATTTAAGTTACGTATGTTCCTAGCTAAAATTCCCCAAAGGCACTTCAAATGGGCATTTCTAGCAAACTATGCAACAACTTAAATGAGATGATTGAGTAGACACATGTTACCTAAACAAAATCTGCAAAACAATGGAAAATGAATTGGATATACCTCATGTTAGGGAGAAATGTATCATGCATTCTACCCAAAATGTACATCGTAGATACATGGCCTAAATATCGTAGGCTAAAATGCCTAATCTGCCCCACCGAGAATTCACAAATGAAAAATATACTTTCATGTGCTATCTAATGTAAAAATTTCTTGGCAGATGTTTAATTACAATTTATTTAAGTTAAACATTAAAAAGAATTTCACTCTTGACACGACAACGCAAACAAAACACATTCAAGTTGCTCTCGTCAGGAAATTAAACTAACTAAATTGACCTCTAGAGCTCAAAATCTTCTATCTACTCCAATGGAAGTTCAAATTTATTGAAATGACAACTAAGATTTTAAAAAATCAATATGCCCGTCCGAGTAAACAAGACTAGAATACTCTAAAGATTTAATCTTCAAAATCAAGCTTCTAAGTAACTTTCAAAAGGATCAAAGAATCCATAAGCCTCAACGATACAAACAACACCCCTAACTTTTTTGAAAAGTGTATAATCACCCCTTAAATATATTTCAAAATTATAAATATCCAACTTGGTTGATCAAGCTAATCATCAACACATGAGTATGATCACATTTGGTTCATAGTTGATTGAAAGATTCTAATCAAGCCTTAACCTTAATAAGCTTACCAAAGCACCTGATTTAAATATATCAATAAAGTGTTAACGTGGAAAGGCATCCAATAGTAAATACTAATCCCATGTATTGCACCCAAAAGCATGAAAAGGCACCCATGCACCAAACATAATACACAAAAAGTGTGGTAAGGCCCTAATTCAACCAGTAAATAACCTTCAAACTTATCAAAAAGTGTCAAGTCAACAACACGTCCTATAATAAATTACATCAACAAGCATGTTCAAGAATTGGTGCACGCCAAAATAACAAAATATAAATGCCTTCCATGTTAATACATAGGCTTCATGTCACTATATTAAAAACAACAATAAATTTTCAAAAACTAACATTTCAATCTAGATTAATGTTTGTTGATACATAATTGAGTTTTTCATAATATACCTTTAAGCCATTGTTGAACATATTATTTCTTTTAACCATCTATCAATAAACATGCCTAATGTCTCTAAACAACAATCAAGTATACTTCACCCATTTGAGTCACAATCAGCTGTATTTTATTATTTTCAGACACGCAATTTACCCTATAGTAAACCCCTTTCCAATGAAACAAACCAAGATGTATCACAAAAAAACATAGTTCTTAACGTGGCACCCAATAATCGCAAACAAGATTGTTCGACACATACTATTAATCATGCTATTAATCATTTGCAAGTTCCCTGGCGTAATGTAAGAAGCAAGGCATGAAGTACCTCTCCTGGTGCTAAATTGTCAAGGCTAAGGATCATTGGCATAAATCCCTAAATAATAGAACCATGACATCTAAGCAACGTTACAACCATCTCAATATTCATTACCAGAGCAGTAGTTTAAAGGAACATGACACTTACATGTGCCAAATGCCAACACAAAGGGTAATGCCATAGGACTCATTAACCAAGATTACGATCTCAATATGGAGGGATAGACAAAGCCCTTTTATAGGGAAACTCTTTTACAAATATATCCAATCAGCCTCACTAAAACACCAAAAATCCTAACCTGAAATCATGTGAATTTCTAAAAGTCAGTAACATGTATACATTATCTTAGCTTTCCATCACCGTTCACTCATACTATCAAGCTACCAGTTTTTGAAGCCGTTGCCTGTAATGCTTTGCATTTGAAATTGGAAGTTGGAGATATTAGAAGTTGCACTAAAAGAACAACAATGTCATAAGAGGGTAGAATAGTAGCATGAATTAAACAAGAACCAGGTCATGAAAAATGTATAACTATAAACAATGTTTTGAGTAAGAAGATAATTTATGAATTTTTTCAGCATAAGCACATCAAGATACAGGTCAATTTCAATTAACTGATGGCTGCTAGGTATTAACAAAAACAGACATCCAGATATTTTATCAAAAAGGCAAACCAGCACCTGCAAAAGATGGTAATGGTACCTTGCGTTTTGCAATGTCCTTGGCAATCTCTCTTGCCCTCCACTCATCAGCATCTTCATCGGCCTTATCATATCGCTCATGCTCCTATTGGGCAACAGGTAAAACAGAAAGACAATCATCATAATCATAGATTCAAATATTCAAGGCATAGTATGCAACAGCCAAATTTACCAACATGCTTTTTAAAAAAAAGTAGGATTTGCACAGTTTTACAAGCTGTCAGTAAGGAATAAATGCATAATCTAAAGGTAGGATCCAAGCAACCATCTGTAGCAGCTCTGCAACTTGTTTTCTTTTTCTCTTTTTCCAATGTTTATTCCTCTTGTACTTTTGCAGCTTTTGAACTAACTTCACTGCCATGGACTTTTCCTCCCATTGACTTGTCTGGCTCGTGATGGCATTAAATGGGGAAAGTTGGCTTTTCACAGTTGCAACTAATGAGTTCGCGGCTTCTAAAGAAAGAGATTCTTGTACTTCCGGGCAAACTTTCTTCTCTTTAATTATCTCAGTTATATTATAAAGCATTTCATTCCCAAAGGAATCTGAGGGAGAAGAAAGCAACTTTTGTCCTTGCAAGTAATTAGAAGGCATTCCATCAACTTCAACAGTATAATTGGATCTTTTGATTAGATAAATTCCCTCTAGTTCTTTCTGCCTGCCAAAGAATAAACAATTAGATCGTGCTTATAAGAGGCTGGCTGATCTAATGGTCCAATGTGCCCCAGGATAATGTAAATTAGTTTTGTTTTGTGATAAAATATGACACCATAAATACATACACTGATTTTAATAGATGAATAGTTTCCTGCAAGTTCCTTAAATGTTCATGCACATGGTCTGCTCGCCAAAAGGTGTTAAAAGCATGCTGAATGGGTTGCGCTGATTGCAAACTAGAAGGCACCCCAGATTCTAATTGTGTTGGAAATATCATCTCAATATTTGACGAAATAACTTGCTGCATGGAAAGGCTATCAATAAATTAGCATCCAATGCAATTGGTAAATATTAAATTAGCAAAGAGCAATAGAATATGGATAATGAACCAGCAAACAAATCCCGAACAGCTAAAACATTCTACGAAATAAAGCATAAACAGAAACATCTCAAAATGAAAGCTATAAACAACAAGATAGCATGTTGTTATAGATTAAAAACAAACTAATATGGTAACCAAGCCCATCTGGATCGGGAGATATGACTAGCATTGCTGAAGAGAATGTGCTTCCATCAACTCTTTACTCTGAAGAAAAAGCCAAACTATCAAAGAAGTTGACCCAATGAAGGAAAGGCTAACGCAACAACAAAATAATAACAGAACAGGAAGAAGACAACCCCTGTGATTGAAAAGCAACAAGTAGAAATTCAAGTGGTACCGGAAGGAGTGAAATGCCAACAGAATGTTTAATTGGTAAGTATGCATATTTGTAAAAGAAAAAACTCCAAACGCAGTCTTTTCTAGGAATGGAGATGAAAGGAATATGACGCTAAACCTCATGTCCAAGGTTCAAAAGATATCATTCACAAAAAACTGCAGAGACATCATGGATCAAAGTAATAAAAGAGGAGAAATGAAATGTCTTCCTTTATAACAAATGAATAACAATGGCGATGCTAAGAATACAATAGTGTTATTATGGTGAACTGAGGAGAACAAGGTCACGTCTTAATGAAACGTGTACTCTTTGGAACTGTAGAATGAAACTTTGGGTCCAGATCACGCCATGGGAATAACCAGAATTCAACAAATTCAAGCTTTGTTCTCATATGAAATAAGACAAAAGTTTCTATCATACAGTTCACAAACTTCTCCTGTACAAACATGAACGTCTATCAAAACAAGATCAAAATTAGACCAAAACATTTCCTTCGGTTATATCTCATCAGCAATTTCCTAGTCCTACGGAGAACATAAAATAGGCTATCAAGGAAAAGTATTCAAAAGTAGTTAGAGGAGATAATGATAGTATCTACAAAGATCAACTACGAGTAATCAAAGTATCCGGGGGGAAAAGATTCTTTAACAAACATGAATCGATGCCAATGTTTAAAATTGCACAAGTGGGTACTAAGGTATTTTTCATCCGTGAGGCAAGACGTAAGTCTTAAGGAATTTTGAGGCATAAGCCTCAAAATCCAAGAATTATGTAAAGTTAAAATAAATTTTAAAAGTTATTTTTTTAATAATAATCAAATAATATGTTAAAATATAACGTATTAACTCTCTATTGAACTATGAAGTAACAAATTGGCATGATTTCAGCAACATCCTGGTGTTGGAGAATTTTTGTATCCTCAAACGGATTGCATACTTTATAAGCGAGTACGGCATAAGAACATGATATATTACCCTGAAGGGTAAAAATCTCATTTCCTTATGGACTTAACTATAAAATTTACAATTATTAACAGAGATTCCCCAACTCGATGTTTGGTCGAGCGTGATTTGTTTATTTCTGGGGTACAGACATCCCATAGGGGCAAGTCACTATGGTTAATTACATCCCAAGTTTTGGCTTGGGAAGACTTTTGATTAAACTAATGATTTTGCTTGTTCTTTTAGAGTCATTCAAATGTTGGCTGAAGTTTTTTTTTTTTTTTTTTTGAAATCCAAGAAAGTCTTAGTTAAAGGGTTTGGTCCTTTAGGAATTCCAAGGAGGTGAAAAGATCAACTTAGAATTAGATTTGAAATGAGAGCCAATGGAAGGTGAAGTATGAGCACTTGATTCTGAGGGATAGACAGAGGTGCTCAAACTATCCTATGTTGGGCTTTACATTTTAGCAATCTAACTTTGCTTTAAGTTGATATTTTTATTTAGAATGTTAGGACTTACATTCCTTCAACATATGTTGTAGTAATTGCCCGAAAGATGAGGGCTTATAGGATGATTTGGAATCAATCCATGCCTCGGACCCTAAGACTAAGGTGAGGACTACCGATAGGTAGTGCCTCGAACCTAAATCTAACGAGTGCAAAGGGGCTTACAAACTACACCTCACAAGAGGCATAGCCTGCCCTGACCTCTGGATTTACTGTCCCGCCTGGAAGGGACTACCAGCTAGACCCTCCTAATCGTTTTTAAAACCATGTCATCCGGTCGTAATGCAAATATAGAGTGAGAAGGTTATTTTTATTTAGAACGTATGGCTTATAGCTTGATTTTGAGGCCAAAATGCCTAATTATGTGGATATGTATATGCTGACTCACAAAAAGAGAGATTTTTGTTATCTAGTCCTTAAGTGGAAGCATTTTATATGTGACACACTTTGGCTATGCATGATTATTTTAAGTTTTGAAAATTTGGTTACTTAAAAAGAGCCATGCACATTTCTTTTATTAGGAAACCATGGAGCCTAATTTCATTTTTATGTTGCTTACATTTTAAGAGAGTAGAAAATTTATTTTATCCTAAGAGTCTAACGCAACAGAGTCCAGGCCACACTGAAATAAAGCAAAGAAAAAAACTTAGGAAAAATATGCATTTCTATTGCGCACCCAATAAACAAACAACGCATGCTTTTATATATAAATAAAGTGCAATAAATGTAGATAGTCTAAGTCGTTACAAGTATGTTTGGCAGCTGAGTTGCCTGTCATTATACAACCCAGTCAAATTTACAGACTCTACTTGTGGAGGTCTTCAAGCTTTAACCTTCAGAGAGGTTCATCTCCAAAATGGTACATTCTCCTTCGATCCTCCCTTCTTTTTAATCAAGCCCCATAAGTTTTACATCTTAGATCTAAGCAAATACATGATATGAAATAGATAAAGACTCAAATCTGCAAAATAGACTTAGGAGATAGTTTATATAATAAGCATATAATCATCCCAAAATTGAGTGCTAAGTGCTAAGCCCCTACTTCTACCCTATTGGCTATGCCTCTTGGAGGGTCTAAGCAGCGCCTGCAAGTAAACAATATTATGATAATCATGATTTAATTTACCCCATTTCGAACATGGTCACCTGCATAGAAAAGCATGTATATCTTTCTATATTAACCACTTAAGGGCAAGTGCCCACAACGCAGATAATACAAAAGTCAATCACTCCACAATATCAATCACATGCGCACACAAAGAAAAATTCTAATCCTAGCATGTCTAAGGGGTTGTGCACCTAAGTATGTGAGGCTTGTGTGATATGTTACACTAAAGGTCCTCCTAGAGTTTGGGTCTAAGTAAGAAGTGTACAACATGTGGCCCAAAGCATTTGGGCCACATGTTGAGGGATTTTCCCTTAGCTTTTGGAGCTAAGAAGAAAGGGTAAGAATCTAATATTTAGCTTTTGAGCTAAATGTTGGAGAGCTCTCTCTAGCTTTTGGAGCTAAAGAGAGGAGAAGTTTCTTACAACTTTGGAGTTTGAGGAGAATTGAGAGAAAATATAATTTTTGAGTTGCAAGTTCATAAAGGTCTTTGGACACTTTGGTGCCTAAAAAGACAGTTGCACCCTTCCAACTCAAGTTGGAAGGGTGAAGAAAAAAATATGACTTTGAATCCTATGTTTGGGATGAAGTTACTTGTTGCTTTTGGTTCAACGAGTAAGACAAATAGAATTAGATTAAACAACCCAACATGGATTGAGTATAAGGAAATCCTATACAACTTTTGAGTTGTAGGAAAGTTGAATTTCTCTACAATTTTGAGTTTGTAGAGAAGAGAGGAATGTGCAACTTAGGGGTTGCAACCTTTCGAATATCTCTTTGAACATTTGGTGTTCAAAGAGAGGGGTATACTCTCCTAACTTAGGTTTAGGAAAGTAGAAGGGAAAGGAAAGTGAAGGAACCTATGGCTTTGAGCTAAGGTGAGGAATTCCTTAAGACTTTTAGAGTCTATAGGAATGAAAGAGGATTTGTAACCTTAAGGTTAAATCAAGAGGGTGCCTCCTTGAATTTTTATATCCAAGGAGGTAGAGTTTCATTTTCTTAATTTGGGTTAAGATAAATGAAGGGAATCTTGGTGGTTGCCTACAATCTAGATTTGTAGGGAAAGAAGTGGTCCAATGTGCAACCTAGGGATTGCAAATTGGAGGAATTCCTTTGGACATGTGATGTCCAAAGAAAAAGTTTTATTCCTCCAATTTTGGGTTGGAGGAGAAAAGGAGAGGGGATGTGACTTGAAAGTTACAACCCTAAGAGGATTATTTGAACATTTGGTATCCAAAGAACAAGGATTCATTCCTCCAATTTAGGTTGGAGGGATGGAGAAGAATGAGATGCAAATTGAGAGTTGCAAACTCTTGAAAGTCCTTTGAACATTTAATTATTCAAAGGAGGGAATACACTCTTCTAATTTAAGTTAGAAGAATGAGGGTAAGAAGATAGATTCGGACGCTTTCCTACCATCTTGACTTGTAAGAAAGAGGAATGGAAATGCAACTTGAAAGTTTCAAAGTGGAATAATTTCTTTGAACATTTGGTGTTCAAAGAAAGGGGCATTCACCCATCCAATTTGAATCAATTGGTGAGAGGAATTCCTACAATTTTGAGTTGTAGAGATGAGGGAAGGAACATGCAACTTGTGGGTTGCAAATCCACAAAATGTTCCTTAAACTTTTGATGTTCAAAGAAATAAATTCATTTGCCTAATTTGAGGCTAGGCAAATGAAGGGGAATTGAGAGATTTCCTACAATTTAGAATTGTAGGAAAAGAAGTGGCCCAAAGTGCAACTTAGAGGTTGCAAATTGGAGTAGTTTCTTTGAACGCATGGTGTCCAAAGAGGGGATTTATCCTCCCAATTTGGGTTTGGGAGCATGAATACGAATTTAAATACTCTCCTACAATCATGACTTGTAGGAAAGAGGGAGAAAGATGCAACTTATGAGTTGCAAGTTCAAGAACATTCTTTGAACATTTGGTATTCAAAGAGACGTGTACATTCTCCTAATTTTAAGTTTTAGGATAATAAGAGGGTTTTCCTATAACTTTTGGGTTGTAGAAAGAGGGAAATCATGTGCAACTTGGAGGTTCCACATTCATGAGTGCCCTTGAACATTTGGTGTTCAAAAGTGGGAATGATCATTCTCCTAGATTTGGGCTTAGGAGGATGAGAGGACTTTCTACAACTCTTAAGTTGTAGAAGAGAGAAGCAACAAGCAACGTTTGGATTGCATATTGAAAGGAATTCCTTGGACATTTGGTGTCCAAAGAGGATCCTTCATTTGCTTATTTAGCGACTAAGCAAATGTTGAAGACTATGATTCGAATCTTATATCTAAGGGATTACTCATTGGTTTGTAACCCAATAAATAAAAGATTAGATAAGCTTTCTACAACTTTGGAGTTGAAGGAAGAAAATGTAACTTAGAAAGTTACAAAATTTCATAGAATGACTTTGAATATTTGGTATTCAAAGAAGTATGATCATTCACTTAATCTTGGGTTAAGTGAATAGAGAGGAAAGACTAGGTTTTAAATCCTAAGCCTAAGCGGGATGTTCAATTGATAAACTTAGGCTCAAACAATTGAAAGAAAGAACTTAGAGTTTGGTTCTAAGGTTAATAACATCATGCAATATTAAATAGAAGTTTAGGGGAAACTTCAAATTACTATACATGAGGGGATTTGTTAACTTCGTGTTGTTAGCAAATGGAGAGGAGACTTAGGATTTGATCCCAGAGTCTACTAGTGCTCTTTAATTTCTTTAGAGGTGATTTGGAAAGCATCAAGCAAGAAAGCTATTTGTTGTTTTTTTTGTTCCAGCCAATAGAATGACTCATGTGGTGGCACATTTGAAGGCTTGAGAGACTTCAATTCATCTCACATGAGAGGATGCTTGTTGGTTTTGGGGTTCCAACAAGAGATGTAAGAAAACTTGGATTTTGGCTCCAAGTTTCTAAAGCTTGTAACATGATGCATTAAGGATTTTTTTTTTTTTTTTGGAAATCAATAACGCAATGCACGATAAAGGTTGATGATAACTCCTAAGATATGCTAGGAGTCAAACGACAAAACATTTGGAGCATTGAGGATGCTCCAAAAGTCATGCAATGATATGTGTTTGGGGCCTCGAGAAGGTTCCAATTATCATGCATTTGGAGAGATGGGTGAGTGCTTGTAGAATTTGTACTTACAAGCAAAGAGATTTGAATTTAGGATTTTTAGAATCCTAAGTTGAGATTGTTCATGCAATGGAAAAATGACGCTTTGAGATGCTCCGAATTTTCATACATGAGAAAGGGAAGACAACTAGAGAGCTTTCAACTCAATGAAAAGGTTTCCAAATCAATTTTGGCATGATTTGGGAAGTTTGATAGGGTGGACTTGCTCCTACGACTCTTCTTGGAAAGATAACACATTGTGTCACATAAAATGGAATGTCATTGGAAACCCTATGGATAGGCTCTAAGAATTGGTTTACTAGAGTCTAAGGGAAGATCTAAGGGTGAAGGTTTTCGATTGTCTTTTCGAAAGCTTCACCAAATACCTAAGTTATGTGTTAAAACCATTAACCCATCAACTTACAAACTACACTAAACATGTCGAACAAACTTTCAATATATGATGGGGTGCAATCTATAAGCTCATTGAAGACATAAACCACTCCATCTTTGCTTTGCAAGCATCCATAAGTTTGATGAGCACATTCATGATTTTGCAAATTGTAGGTACAAGGACTATAGCCATTGACATAGAGCGAACAATCAAAGACAACAACTCATATAAGCTTAATTTAATATTGAGAAATGAAAGCGCATAATAAAGAGAGTTTCGCTTTATCTCCCTAAATTTGGAGAAGTTCAACTATGTCTTCCAATCAATATATTGATTGTGGGATTTGAAACATGAACCAATAATGCTCATAAAAAATCTCACAACTTTATAAAAATAATTGGAATGCATGTTTAAGCATCTAGCAAATTTAGAAGGAATAGTAAATGTCATGGCGGTGTAAACCTATCACATGCATACTAAATTTTGTCATAACATGCAAGTTTTTAGGGGTATGTTAACGCAAGCCACATTTAAATATGAGACTTTACGTTCCTACATTTTCTTGAACATTGAATGAGCCACCAAAACCTAGGATTTGGTCGTAAGTAAGAACACTAAATATGACATGAATGGTATAATCATGCAAAAATAGGGACGTTGAATACTAATTCGATGCCCCACCGCCTTGCCGCCATCCTTTTAGCTCTCATATGAGGGCAAATCATGGAAAATCACTTGATCTCCACGATTTAAACAAGTGGACAACGGGGATAGGATTTTAGGAGAGCGAAAATTGAAGTTTCTAAGGACCTAAAGCTTGGAGGCGTCAACCACACAACAATTGGCCTTGGGGGACCCTATGTTTCACTAAGTTTCAAAGTTATACCTCTCACGAGTTGTCCTAGCGCTCCAAATTGTAATCCAAGCCACTGTACAAGCTCCTAGTTTGCTGTCCAAGCCTTTGCCAAGCTCCAATCCAAGTTCTATGTGCTGTCATTGATGTTCCCAACGTCACCTTTGCTGTCCAAGGTGTTTTGGGGGCTCCAAACTGCTGTTTGGAGGATATAGAAGCCCTCCTTTGCTATTTGGAAGTCTCCAACAGCTTCCAACTCGCCTCGAGGGCGTCCGAATTGAAAGAGGAAGGAAGAAAAGCCACTAGCTTCGTTGATCTTTGAGAAAGGAAGTAAATGTTTGTCTCAACTTTTGATTTGCTTCCTTGGAATGAGAAGAAGAGCTCAAATCCACAACTCCACCTCCTCCTTCACTTGGGAGAGCCGCACACTTGCGGCTTTGGCTCGTTGAGAGGAAGACGACAGGCAGCAGGGAGGGAGCCGACACCTCCAGGAGGTTCGGCCGAAGGCGTCGCACGCGAGGGGGGAGCCGAACGAAAGCCAGGGTGCAAAAATCGCCCTCTGTCTCCCGCTCTCTACCGCTCTCTCTCTCATTCGCTACTTCGCTCTCTCTCAGGGTCGGGACGGGCGAACGAAAATGAAAGTCCCCTCTCCTCTCACGCTCCTTGAGGCGCACGAACTGGGCAAATTATTGGGTCAAGTGACCGAAGCCATCTCTCCGTTCGGTCACCAATAAAAATGCGCCATCTGTTAGGATTTTTTTAATTTAATATTAACGCTTTATGTCTTTTCAGAGTTAGCTCGACACGAAAATAAGCGTCAACAGAGAGACAGAGAGAGAGAGTGAGAGTGAGACGTACACCTCATGCTAGTGAGACAAACGCGCCTCAGCAAAATTAAGGCACACGTCATTAAAAAAAAAAAAGGCTTGAGGGGTATGCCTCAAGAAATTTTTTGTCGGAATTGCATTAATGCAAACCTCACACTACGCAATTGTAAACAATGATTGATAACAAACAATCTTTTATAAGAATAGTTGGGGGGCTCGACGACGTTCGACGGGGTTCAATTTAATTTGATTTGACTTTAATCGAATTAAATTTGATTTAATTTGACTAAAACAAATTTAATTTAATCAAATCGGGGTCTAATTTGAGTCGATTTTGCCTCGACGACGATCACTTGGGTCGATCGAGCACGAACAGGCTCGATCGGGGTCTGGTCAACACGAAAATAAGCGTCAACAGAGAGAGAGAGAGAGAGAGAGAGAGAGAGTGAGTGAGAGTGAGACGTACACCTCATGCTAGTGAGACAAACTCGCCTCAGCAAAATTAAGGCACGCGTCATTAAAAAAAAATGCTTGAGGTGTATGCCTCAAGGAATTTTTTGCCGGAATTGCATGAATGCTAACCTCACACTACGCAATTTTAAACAATAATTGATAACAAACAATCTTTTATAAGAATAGTTGGATGAAAGTCTTATAGAACTTCACAAAGGAGAGCTCTCATCAGCCAACTATGCAAGTTAAAGTAAATTTCAACCATTCAAAATGAGAATAGAAAGAATCGTGACCTGTGATTTGATTCCATACACTAACAATACTAGCCATCACAATGATGTCCATTCGAAATATGGTGCTCATTAAATTCATTGGATTCAACAACATAGTTGGCTATAAAAACACGAGTCCACTACCCCAAACCTTCACAGTTTACACACAAATCTGCTAAAAAATTCCATACGTGGTCCATTTGCTTTTGAAAAAAAAGGAATCATATTTATATGTTTAGTGCATCAAAAAATATTTTTATCCCAAAAAATTTGGTGAACATAAATTCTTTGGATTCAATAACATAACGAATGTGATACGAACTTCATGAGTGAGTCTTTTAATAATTTGATCTCAAGCCTAGCTGACCCGGACTCAAGAGTGGCGCAATGTCATTCGATCCAATCTCGAGCCAAGCAAAAGTGTGTGTGTGAATAGATTCATACATATAGGCGCATAAATTTGATCTGTGCTCAAGCTAGCTCAATCTGATCAAGACTTAGTTCAATTCATGTTCTATTCAAGCAGAGCTTAGCTCATTATTCAACTCAATAATTTTGATCATAGCTCATGTTCGATTTACTAACCTTCAACCAAACAGACCCTAAAGTGATACTTTGATGCTAAGAGAAGTGTTTGTTAAGAACAGGAAAAATATAAAAGAGAAATGATTGAACAATTTAGGTGAGAGTAATCCTTATTTTTTTCTTCACACAAAAAGAATGAGAATAACGAGAGTTCTTCCTCTAAAAGAAAATAAAGATTAGGAATTGCTCTGAAATTTATATTCACAGATAACTAAAAATGAGAGAATTTTGAACAAGAAAACAGAAATATACTTGTTTCTTAAAATATCACGACGGAAGAGACATGTGCCTGCCAGATGAGTGGGCTCCCTGCTTGGAGCCTGCGGCCACGCTGGCTGTGAGAGATAGCTCAGGACAAACAAGGGATGGTCACAGGCGCCGTTAAAGATAGCTGCCAGAGAGGTGAGGGATGGTTGCCGGCTAGGTAAAACGATGGTTAATGAAAGCAGCCGTTCCAAATGAATCTAAGTTGACAGCTTTGGATGCTGTTTATGCCGAATTTATGTAAAATTTGTGCTAAATCCTGCCAAACGTAAAAAAACGCAGAGTTAAATCTCACAGTAAATCTAAGTTCCACATCACGGCGTTTTCGACATTTTTCCCTAATCCCGGATTTCTTAAAGCCGAAGCAGCGCGCGAACGCGGAGAAATAGCATTACCTTCGTGGTGAGCTCCCTCGCGACTTCCGATCCGACAGGAACAACAATGTCGTCGGAGGAGGCGGAGAAGCTTCATTAAGCGACTATTTCAAAAATCTACTTCACACGAAGACGAGGCAGCAACAGGCGAAGTTGAACGTCGCGGAAGAAATGGAGACAGTTACGTCGTCGAAGGAGGCGAAAAGGCAGCGCCTCGTTCAAACTCTACCTCGCCGACCTCACGTGAAACATCAAAGAAAAATATGGAGAAGAGGAAAAGCAAACCTGATAATTATTAATTAATTAAATATAATTATAATTAATATTAAGCTACTTACTAATCATATCTAAATAAATAATTAAATAATTAGTATTATAATGAGTAATTAGATTATTAGATCTTATGAGTTAGCCACCTTAAATCTCATAGGATTTATCAAGATTTAATACATTTCTTGGAAAATAGTTTTCAGAACAACTCATTTAGAATTTAAGAAATCTGAATTAGCATGATTTATAAAATCTTAGTTAAGTTAAATCCTACCTGCATCCAAACAAGCCCGATAACAAAGGAGCTGTTTAGTATCAAGATTTGAGCAGTATTTAACATAAATCCTACCAAACAACAAAAATAACAACTTTAAATCCTCCATGAAATTCACTTCGTGGCATTTGCTCGTCACCACGACATCTTTTCTCCCGCGTCGACAAGGGCTCCGCTAGGTTAGCTTCCAGCAGCTCATTCGTGCCTGCCCCTGCGTGCTAGGGCTGCTCCGATTCTCTCCCGATGGCTTTGGCCGTCATATGTTGGGTTTCAAGCAAGATACTTCCCTTTTCTCATTTCTATTGTTGCTTTTTTTTTCATTCTATTTGGCTTCTTGATTCCTCCACCTTTGACCTTTGTGATCGGAATGGAGGTGAATCGAGTTTGTGATCCTGAATTTTTGGGTGGAGCTGTGAAATCAAGATCCTTCATTGATGCCCTGGCTGGATCTTCCTCTAATGGTGGATTTCCAGAGTTAAAATCATCTTCATTCATGGTATTCCATCTTTGTGGATTTTGGAAAATGGGATTCGGGCGCTTGCGGCTCCTTTCCAATTTGCGTTAGTGGGTTTTTTTACCATCATGTCATCCTAGTTTGGATTTTATTTGCAAGTTCTTCTTCAACCTTAATCTAAATGTTGAGTTTTTCTGTGACTTTGCTTGATGCATCGTATGTTCTGATTAAGTTGTCAAATGATCTGGATCATAGTAGAGTATTTTGTCATAGATCCTATTTTGTAAATAATGGTTTCATGACATTAACTAAATGCTCCCCTACTCTTGATATCGGTGTTGAGTCCCCTATAATTTTCATTTGGATTTTCTTTCCAAAATTAAGGCCTCGTTTTTTTTTCCTCCACGGATCCTTCATGCTTTTGGGTTCTATGTTTGTTCGGCCCTTAAAAGTTGACAATGTTACCTCTGTGGGCTCTTAACCCTCTATTGCGCGGGTTTTAGTTGAGTTTGACATCACAAAAAAATATTCGAACAAAGTCTAGCTTGGTCCTAAAAAATTCGGCTATATTCAAATAGTTGAGATGGAGGATTTTCCATCATTTTGTGATTCCTGTAAATGCATTGGGCATTTTATGCGTGAATGTTCTCCCATTCCTCAATTCCGAAGACTTCTAATCCCACTTCGTATCTTGGGAATGCTATTGGGAGTGCATCTACCGCTTTGGATACGGTTGCATTTGATGGAAATGTTGATGTTGCAATTATTCCTCATAATATTCCCTCTTCTAATGTGGGTAATGAGGGTGTTTTGCCATCAACTGTGAAGCTCATTTCTAGGCAGGTCAATAGAAGCGTGGATTTGACTTTATGCGATGAGGTTGTTGGTGTTGGTAAGGAGGGTCATTTAGTAATCTCTTGTAATGCTGACAATGTAGGTGTGAAACCCTTAAATTTTAAGTTATTATTGAAAAAAAAAAAAATTGTGCAGTTAGTACATACGAACCGTCTGTACGAATTGAAGAAAGTTTTGAAAATCTGTATGGTAAGTCTGTACGAACTGAGTAAATTGTAGGTTCGTCCGTACAAACCTGAGTTCGTCCGGGATGAACAAAACAAAAAATTTTGCCAGAGGACATCGTCTAGGGACGAAAGTCAAATATCGTCTGTATGATCTGTGTCCAGAGGAGATCATCCCGGGACGAACGAGAAACATCATCGGGACGATCGAGTTCATTAAATATCTGATTTGAGATTTTTTTTGAAGAGAGAGAAAACAAAGGAAAAAGAGGAAAAGACACGTTTTGGATGTCTTCGGTCCATTTTCGTCCATTGCCGTAGTTGGGAAAGTTGTTCGACTCGAGGTAAGGCATATTATGTCTTTCTCAATTTTCAAAAATGTGATTTTTGACAAATTTTTCTGATTAAAATATTGTTTTCATTAGCGAAAAACGGTTATATCTTTGTATCGGTAAAACTTTTACCTCATAACTTTTGGTATGTCGTAGAGATGATAATTTTGTACGATTTGAGTATTTTCTAGAAATTTTGTACCGGATATTTTGAAATATGTTGAGCTTTTATCATATAGAAAATTATCCGAATGTTGAAAAATATTGCTTTAGTACTGTAAAAGCTTTGAAATGTTATTTTATACGATATATTGTAATTTGGTAATTTTCTGAAATTATACATTTTTTATTCATTGGCTTCTGTTGTCAGCCGCTATACGAAAAAAGTGAAATTTTGATATGTGCTCAATTACTCTGTATTTGTTATGATATGATGATTTGATGCTTTATATGATTTGAAAGATATCAGATGGGAGTTATAAAGGGTCGGAATCCTTCAAGATTATGTTTGTGTCAAGGAAGGGAGGCATAAGAGGTTGAAATCCTTCGAGATTCTGTCTGTGTCCGGGAATATGAAAATGAATTATGATCTAATAATTTTGTATATCTGATATGTTCTGGTGCTGCAAGCACAAAGGGAGGCATTAGGGGCCAGAATTCTTTAAGATTTTATTTGTGTCAGGGAAGGGAGGCATAAGAGGCCATAATCTTTTGAGATTCTATCAGTGTCATGAAAATCTATTTTGAAATCTGTTCTAAAATCTGATTTGAAATGTGATCTGAAATGTGATTTGAACAATTATGTTATATGAATCTGATTCAGTTTTTCTGTATATGTTATTTGATTCCATCTGATTATTTGATTTATATACGATATTCTGAATTCTATCTGATTATATGATTTATGTAAGAATATTTCAATTTTGTTTGATTCTATGAATTCTGTACGAATATCTGAATTAAAGAATGGTTTGTTATGTATTATGTTTTGATATTTTACTTCAGTGATTATTTGATTTAAAATGAACTATTTTTTCTGAGAATTATTTTGGAATGAGAGAATCTGGGAATTTAGATCGACTAGTGAAGTCTTGTTGAGCTGTTAGCTCACTGTGGTTATCTTTATGATTTTCAGGTTCTGGGAAAGGGAAATAAGTTTTGGACTAGCCATTCAGGATCTAATATGAAGTATAAGTATTTTTAAACTTTTAATTTTTTGTACAGTCATGACTGGTTTGCTTTCTGTTATGTATCTTTTGTCTGAAGCTATGTATTATAATGTATATGATTATTTTGAATAATGAGAACAAAGAAAATCATGGATGAGCTTTTCTGTATATTTAGAAGTTTATAGTAGTTCTATGTTTTTTGTATTTCAATGAATATTGAAAGAAAGTCTGAAAATAAATTCCAAAGCTAGATCCTGGGGTTATCCGCTGCGACTCAACGTGATGGGGTCCGTCCCGGTCGGGGTGGGTCGTGACAGTAGGTATGCTCGTGTGACGCCCCAGGCATCCATAGTGAAAGGATTCGTCTAACAGTCTCGATCGAACTCCATTTTCGTACAGACGGATCGTCCCGACTGCTCCAGGTTCGTACAGACGAAAATGGCAGATTTCTCCACAAATTTCTTCAGTTCGTCCAGTACTAAATCCAGTTCGTACAGACGAACTGCACTAAAAAAATCAGCTTTTTGAAGGGTTTTACAGCTCGAACAGTGGTTGTTTTTGTTGTTCCTTATGCGACTGTTTCAGTTATTGATGTTGGGCTCTCTTATAAGCCCGTGGCTTTGGCCTCTGATGGTCTGGATGCTGATGACAATGTTAAGGAGAATTTGCGTGCTGTTAATGCTAATATTGATGGTATGGAGGTCATTAATCTAGTTTTTTTTCTTTTACTGATTATATCGTGCAAGAGGCTTATGATTTTATAGCTGTTGTTATGAAAGGTCCATTGAGTTTTACTTCTATTGTCTCTCTTAACATGGAGATGGTCAACTTGGAATGTTGAATTAACACCATAGTGGATAATGATTCTTTTAGTGGAATGTCTGATGATGATGTTAGTCCTGCTATGCCCACTTCTTCCTTTATAATTTCCGAAGGAACGGTTGATGATATCCCAGTTTCTATTATTTCTAATGAGGATTTGAAAGCCCAACTGGATTTTGCTTTGCATGATTCTAGTTTGATCCAATCTGATTTGCTTGAAGAGCACTTGTCCTCAATTGGTGATGGTATGGGAGATGGGCTAGTGGGGGTCGAGGATGCGTTTGATGCTTTCTCTTATTTGAATGTGAATCGCATTATTGAAAAGGTCTTCTCCCATTGAGGTGGCAAATGACAACGTCGTAAACCTAAATGGAAGTAATTGTGATTGTTATATCATCGTTGGGGGCCTTATTTTTCATTGTTGGTCGGTGTGTGTCACTTTGATGGTGGCTTTTATGGATGTAGTTGGCTTTCATTTGGTTGGAATGTGGTATGGGCTTTGCAGTTGTATCCTTCTTTTGTGGGCAATGATGTTGCAGCTTTTTGTTCACCACCTGGACAGCCGTGACTTGTTGTCAACCATTGGTGGCACTTTAGCTTGTCTTTATTCTTTGTGGATTATTTCTTGTTTCCTCCTATGGATGGTCTGAGCCTAGCGTCTGGGTGGCAGGGAGCTTTTGGCAATTACTATGCCTGCTTCTTCGCCTTCGTCATTGTTATATATATATATATATATATATATATTTATTCATAACCATAAAAGAATATTAATCCACGGTAGCACGCTCCTCTACTGAAGCCGAATGTTGCTCCCTTATCGCGGCTGCTGCAGACGTTATTTGACTTCGTCGTCTATGTCATGACTTCTCTATAGACCTTCCTTCCATACCACTTTGCTGTGACAATATCTCTGCGATGTCACTAGCTTCCAATCCAATTTTTCATGCAAGGACCAAGCATATAAAGATATATCATCATTTCATTAGAGATTGTGTTCAATCTAGACACGTCACAGTACATCATGTCTCTACCATTTATCGACTAGATGATATTTTCACCAAGTATTTTCATGCAGAAAGGCACATTCATCTATGCTCCAAACTGCTGGTCCTTCCGCACATCAGTTTGAGGGGGGCTGATAATGATACCACATCCATTTTACAGTAACAAGATGTGTAATTCCCTGCTCCACCACTCTGACTTCTCCAATTCAGCAAGGTGGCTGTACAGGATCTTTTCAGCTTTATATAATTGTCTATGGGTAGTTTAGTAATTGCTACTCTATTAGTCTTCAGGTAAATACTATACTATGTATTCACTATTTTCACATATTAATGTTCCCACATAATTCTTTGTTCTCCTTTGTATTCTCGGCCATGGCCGAACACCTTCAATCTCCTACTTGATATTTCTCAAAATACACATTACATTTGACTGGCGTATAGATCAGATTTAAGTTTCGTTTGGGACAATTTTCTTGTTGCTTTCTAAAAACAATTTTATAATATAAAAGTTTCTAATTCAAGAAAAATTTTTAACTAAAAAACTGCTTTAGAAAGCATTAAGAAAGATATCCCAAATGACATCTTAGTTGAAATACATGCATTATTTGTCATTTAATTTATTAATTAGACGCTTCTCACAGTGTATCATTGTATCAACCAACATTTTAGACTTTTCGACTGGATAACTTTTTTATTGCTTTCTAAAACAACTTTCTATTAAAAAAATTGTACACTAAAAAATTGCCTTAAAAAATAATGAAAATGCTAATCGTCTAGTTGTTTACTCAACTAATTTTATAATATTTTTATATAATTTTTTAGAGGTTATTGTGTCTATAAATACCTAATTTCAGCCCTTGTTTGACTTGGGGTGGTTGTAGGAAGCTTCATGGCACTTCCTGAGTTCAACTGGCGCGCAACTTCGCCCCCTTTCTCCTGTGTTTTTGTGCATCATTGCAACATTTGTTGTACATTTTCTTCTTTTTTTTAGGTTGTTTTTCTTTTGCTGTAATTTTCTTGTAATTTTGTTTTGTTTTGTTGGTGTTTGGTTTTAACCTTTTCTTTATGAATGAATTTTTTGATGAATTTTATGAATGAATTTGGGCTTAAAAAATAAAAATTATGTAAAACTTGAGTTCATATAATTCACATCATTTGAAATCATTTAGAAGTTGTTCGATTTATCATCAAATTTGTAAGATCGATCAAATAACTTTTTTTCATTTTCGTTACAATATTATCGGCAAGATCAAAGCCGTTAGATCTTAAAATTTTCTTTTCCTTTTTTCTTACAAAGTGATCAATTCACTCCATGGGAGCTCAACATAACTCAAGGATCTTAACTCTTAAGGAGCTGTCAAGCCCGTCAGCCTCCTGAAGCCTTTAACGGCTAGTTTTTGAGCTGGTTTAAGATTTTTTTAAATGTGGGATTTCCTTTCTAAAACTTCCATAACAGCTCAAATATTTCCAAAATTGAATTTTACCTTTGCAAGCACCTAAAAGACTTCTTTTTATTATTATTTCTTATCAAATTAATAACACAATTTGCATCTCTTTTCCTCCTCCTTTGCTCTCTTTATTACATTTTTTGTTATGGGATGTTCTTCAATAGAGGATTATATAGGTTTATATAGTGAATAACTCATCTTCTATTATTAATAATCATCCATCATTGAATTAAGATTTTTGTTTCCTTCACTGTAGGCTTTTATGATAGCCTCCATTTAGAACTTAATGATAACCTCCATTTAGAAGTTTGCGGTACCTTACCAATCTTGAAAAAGTAAGGTCGATAATGATATAAAATAGTGAATAAAATTAGACACCGAACAAAATAATATTCCAATTTCTCACTTGAGTATGAGTTTCTAATGTACTAGCTTAATGATTATGTTTAGGGTTTATAGAATCTCTGCATCTAATAAAGTCTGTTCGAAATACTTTCTGTTATGCATAAAGACTCCAACTAGAGCTATAAAGCTTTTATAATTGTCTCCTTTAAGCCCTTTATCAGTATCTCATTAACCAAGCACAACCAATTATTGAAAGATCATTGTCAACCATTTCTATCTTAACTTGTTATGAAAATGAAGAACTCTAGCTACTTATAATTACTCGAAATATTTGTCCTTGTATCTCAAAGGCTATCGCTCTCTTCTCACCTTCTCTTCCTCTCCTCACTTTGTTGTTTCTTGTTGTGGGATGCTCTGCAAGTGAGGATTAAATTAGTTCATATTGTAACTTAAAAATTGGTTGATGCCAACCCGTTAAAGTGTATAGATTGTATTAGTTTTCTCCATTATCAAAGAGAGAATTTGTGAGAAAAATTCTATTTAGATAATCATAGCCCTACATAATTTGCCTATTTTGTTTAATTCTTCATTTGCAAGGTAAGTAGCTTCTATGCTTTCATTCAGGAGGTTTTAATTCTTCATTTGGACATAGTTGAATTGGATCAATATTAATGTGAAACAATAAACGTACTATTACATGGTGGGAAAAATAAAGAACAAAAATAAAAAGAGAAATTAATTTTATATCTTTCATCCATCCACATCTCAAGTCTCCATTGCAAAAAAAAAACTCCAGAAGCAAACTAAGAATGAAACAAAAAAGAAAAAAAAAAATAAGAAGAGAGAAAATAACACCATAATTCGACATGAAAAAAATTCAAAATTGGCAAAATACCATAGAGCCGCACCATATCAAGAAATATATTATGAAAAATTAAAGAAAAAATTATACAAATCTACACTCAGACTCTCTTCTTCACTCCACATTGTCCACCATCTCCAAATGTGAATACAAGTGTTTCTCGCAAGTTTCACCCCTTTCAATTAGGTACAACTTTTAAAAATGAAGAGAAAGCAAATTCAATTGACACAATGTCACGGTGTTGTACCCGTAGCACATTGGTACTGCTGATTCCTCTATCTGAAAACTAGCTCGCAGTGCTATGTGGCCAAAATCCAAAGCGGTTGTGTCTACAGATTTGCGATGTTGTATTCATAGCGCCTCAACACTCGCTTTCAATCCAAAGGGGATCAACAATGCCTTGAATTTATTATGTTGTGGCACTGCATTGACGATATTTTTATTTTTTTAGTTTCACCCTCAAACCCCGAGTAGGGGGCGCTCCCACCCCCTACGAGCTTCTCATCGAGCTCAACCAGTGGAATTGAGGTCTGAATCAACAATACAACCCATTTGATCAACACAATTAGATTCAGCATAAAATTAACATCATGCAAGTTGCTTCTCTAGCTTACGCTCTCAATCAAAAGTTTTTGAGTTTGGGTCTTATTTATGTAATATATGCAAATTTGTGATTTCATTTGCTTAAAAAAAAAAATTAAAGCGAATTGTAACCCACCAATCCATAGTGGCTATGAATAAACAAAAGCACCCCTCTAACAAGTCAACCCTATTGTCTGTTGTGAGGAACATAGTGGCAATGAAAAAGAGAAAAGAAAAAAATTTTCTTGAATGAAATGATGACACCAAAATAGCACTAAAAAGATTGGTTAAAGGAAAATGATTGACTAAGAATATCAAAAGTGTTGAATTTTAAAAATGAAGAGAAAGCAATTTAAATTGACACATAGTGTCGCAGTGTTGTACCAGTTAGCACATTGGTACTGTTGATTCCTCTATCTGAAAACTAGCTCGCAGCGCTATGGTGCCAAAATCCAAAGGGGTTGTGTCTACAGATTTGCGATGTTGTATTCATAGCGCCTCAACACTGGCTTCCTTTCCAAAGGGGATCAACAATGCCTTGAATTTATAATGTTGTGGCATTGAATGGACGATATATATATATATATATTTCATATTATATATGTTTTTAGAGTATTTATGTAGAGGCATAAAAAATATTAATAAATTTTGAATATAATCAAAATAATATTTAAGTGGTCTTTATTAACCAAAAGCATTCCAATAGAACAATTTGCTATTAATAGAAGTAATATTGGATGAAATTCTTGCAATTTTTGTTGCATTTTTTTCACACAAAATTAAGATTTTTAGGTGTTTCAATGAATCATGACTTCATTTTACTTCAAATCTAAAATAAAAAATAGATATAAATGAATATTTTAAATCTATTTTTTGCTATAAATAATCTCTTAATATCATCAAACTTGTAAAAAATCATTTTGGATCCACAGGTCTTAGAAATTGTTCTTCGTTGATTAACAAAAAAAATTTAAATTAAACTTGACTTAAATAATTGAAGTTTAATGAAACTTAATGTTAGATCTTACAAATAGGATATCACGATATTCTGATAAGTTGTATGCATACTAATTTGAAAATTACTTTATTTTCTTTAAGATTAGTTTCACATATAAAGAGTTTAAATAGCACTTATCTTCAAGTAAATAAATCATGCTACAACTTATATTCGAATATCATGGCATAATTTTTTCTTATAAATAATTGAAAGAGGGGATTATGGATGGCGTTGGGGCCTAACTTAAAAATGGGTGAACCGACATAAAATTTATACCTACTGTATCTAAATGAGGGAAACCACTTTATAGAAGCACATAATTAAGCTATTTATGATTCATAGTGTGATTTTATGCTATAGAAATATAGCATAATTGCCTATATGTGTGATTAAATTTTAGTTGATTTATTACTTTCCTCAAGCTTAGAATCACCTATTTTAAAATAATTAAGTGAAATTTTTATATCATTTAAGCTTATTATATGATGGCTATATAATATGAATTTTGTATATCATGGCTTATCATGGCTATATAATTAATTGAAATTGTTATATGATTAAATTTTTATATCATTTATTACTTTCCTAAAAAATACTTCTAAGAGAGATTTAAAGAGCATATTGGTCATAAATCTTGACCTTCATCATCAACAATGACATCAATATTTCTCAAATCTTAAATTATGGAATTATATGGAGTTAAACTCATTCAAATATAATTTAATATACATACCTTCCTACATGCAAAGTGAATTGAGACTGTACTTATAACGTTTTTTGGAGTGGTTACGTTTTTGATTATGTACAAAGACTCTAGCTTGAGTCATAAACCTTCTACAATTGTCTCCTTTTAAGACCTCTATCATGATCTCATCTACCAAATATAATAGAATAAATGAAAGAGTCTTCTCATTCATCTTGTTGTCTTCTTCACTCAAAGTTTTATGCATCTTGCTGCATCCCATGGATGCTTTTAAAAGTCCATGTTGAACAAGTATATCATTTATCTTAATTCTCTAATGAACACAACTCTTTGAGCCATTAAACTTCTTAATTTTAAATTTTATGGTCATTAAACATTTACTAATATCTTTTTTATATCTGTTGCTATGAAAGGGAATTCTTTTGCCGTAAGGAAAAGTACAATAAACCATATAATAATCATTAAAAAGAGAGCAATAACTACAAAAGAGAACACTCAAATTTATATTCATTAGCTTAAGTAAGTCTATGTCTATGCTCATATAGGGATTAACTAATCAGCTAAGCTTCCAACAAGATACATGAAGACTACTCTTCAGATAAAATTAGAGATATAAATAAATATGCTATATTGGCTTGCTCAGAGAAAATGTAATCAACTACTACAAAGATAAGAGATAGACTTCTTTCTTGAAGAAATTGAAGAACTCCACACACAAGCACCCAAATTAAGGACTGCTTTTATTTTACATATGAAACACCTTCCCTTGCTCTTCCTCTTCATCACCTCTCTTTATTAGGGATAATTATATAGGTTCATATAATGAAGAGTTCAGATTTCATTATTAATGATCAATCACCATTATAGATTTTTGTAGCCTCCATTTCATCGAGGATATTTAATAAAATTATTAGAATTCACACTTAATAACTTTTAGGTTCAATTTAATAGATATTTGTGATATGTTTTTGGAAAAATTAAATTTAGAGTTCATTTTGTAAAGCCATAGGAAAGGCTTAGCGTGCTTTTACATTTATAAATTCAAAATTGGTTGGTGGTTGCTTGTTAATTAAAGCATATAGGTTGCATTATTTTTCTCCACTATTGAGGAGGAGGTTTATGAGGAAAATTTTGATTTGTGTAATCATATAGTCTAGTTGGCTATGTGAAAATGTAGGTTGAGTTGAAGATCAAACCACGTTAAAACCTTTGGTATGTTATCTCTAAGATTTCTAGAATTTAATTGCATTGTTTTCTAGCTACTTTGTTTGATTCTTCATTTATAAGGTAAATTAGCTTCTTTGTTTTCATTTCACAAGTTCTAAATTATATATTTAACTACTTTTTTAAAGCTATCAATCATCTCACTCTCCCTTTTTAGATACCTTTTTTGTTTGTTAAAATCCTTCGAAGGGACTACATGTTAATTTAGAAAATTGATTACAAGTCCGTAAAAAATTGATTACAAGTCCGTAAAGGATCAAATGTTTGCTATAGCCACCCAAAACAACATTCATATCCAAAATAAAACCTAATGACTTAATGATTCTACCTAATTAATAAAAGTAAAGAAAAGAAAATATCTGATTGGCTTGATGCTAACCCAATAAAAGAATCATCATATGAGGATATATCGATTTAATCCAATGATATGAACCAAGATGCAAAACAAAATAGTATATAAAACTTACCATATATCATGCTAAAGAGGCAGGAGAATCAACAAGCACCAGAAATAAACCATAGATGGCAGAAGACAGTCAAAACCAAGCCGAATTAGCTCAAACTCAAGGAAACTAATGTGTAACACAAGAAATAATAAGAACCCCAACATAACATGACCTACAACAAAAGGATCTCAAAACTGAAAGAAAATAAAGCCCATCCCCACCCCCAACAAAAAAAATGAAATCCAAACTGAAAGAATAAGAGATTCCTCCTACAAATCATGATATATGGGATAATTTTAGCAGTTTCATAAAACAATTGAAAACAAAGTAGGAGCGCCTAGTAAAAATGCTACAGTAATCCAAATCATTTGATAGTTTGATCAAAATATGTCTCGGATCCAGAATGGTAACAGAAAACTCGCCAGCCAGCTTAAGGTTAAATAAAATTTTCCGAATATCATCGAAGAAGGTCTCTAAATTGAAAATTTTTCGACAAGGTAAAACTCGAAAGGGGCTGCTAGGGCTTAGGTCTCCTCCTCAGAAATCTAAAGGAAGGAAGACCCTTGTGGGTATAAGCATTGAGTTCTGAAAAAGTGGATGAAGATTGTCCAGCTAAAGCATCTTTAAATGACTTAGAATGAGGTTTACCATTCAATAAGATGCATGGGGTCAACTATAAGGGGAAAACTGGTCTCCATAAAAGGTAAAAAATACAAGGAACGATTAAAATACGATGCATCCAGTCGGCTAAACAATCGACTGAAGAAAACAAAACAAACACAAGTTGAGGAAACTTCCCTAAGAAGCACCAATTGAGCCACATAAACTTCAGACGAGCAGCTGATACCCCAACGGAGCAGATGAACCTCATGTCGCCAACGCACGAATGAAGAAGAAACTCCCAAAACATTGTAGCATGACATTGACGTAAGGATTGAGGGCGACTTGGAGAAACCCAAGCGGAGCACTCGAAACCCTAGCTCAACTCTGAATGAGTCTAGGATGTATACTATTCTTCTTCTTGGATGAAAAATAAGCATTTAATAATCTTTATTCTTCATAAGAGAAGAAAAAACTAGCTTTGAGTTCTAGAAAAGTGCATGAACATTGACCAGCTAAAACAAAATACTATAATGAATCTAATAACATTAGTATTGGAGATTTTGTGAACACCAAGATGGGAGAATATAGGAGACCTGTTTGGTAGAATTTATGAACACTAAGATGGTATAATATAATAGCACCAAGACATTTGGTTGAAGCTTTAAGATTTCAGAAGTGTCGTTCACGTAATGTAATAGATAAATTAATACGTTATTGTTTGAGACAGCAATATACTTAAAATATATGTTGCAATCTTATTAGAATGAATCTATTATGCAATCATTTTGATTTTGTTCACGTATGAAGTGATTATATTTTCTAATTATCAAAAGAGTTTTGTTCTTATGATAGTCCAAAAATATAAAAAAATTAAATGACAATCTTAAAGGGTTTAAGATTTAAATTTTTGAACTTATGATAGTCGAAGACTTCGTTTGGGACAGCTAATTTCTTACTATTTTCTAAAGTAATTTTTTAATATAAAAATTTTTTGAACTAAAATTTTTTTATTTTACAAAGTTCTTTCAGAATATAATAAGAAAGCTATTTGTGAACCCTAAAATATAATAATTAAAATAATTTGGTGGTTCACTATTTCATTTCAATTCGCCCATACAATTAGTTCATAATTACTTGGATCAATATAAATGTGAAACAATAAACATAAGATTATCTAAAAGGTTAAGAGCACCAATAAATATGCAAATATGAAATAAAACAATGAAAAAAAACTTAAATCTAGGGGTCCAGTCCAATTTGGTACGGGGTCCGGGTTTCGGGTCAAACGCCGGACATGACCCGGCACTAATTCGGGTTTGGGTCAACCCGACACTTTTTTGCAAACTGGTTACGATTTTCTGGAGCCGAACCTCCATACTAACCCGCTTCAGGTTATAGGTCTACCCGACCCGACCCTGCTTGGCGGTAACGCGCGGAATCTCGACGGCCGCGACTTCGCGTGGAATCCAGTCAGCAGGCGAGATTGATAAATCAATATAATATTTAGTGACCAATCGAGCAGTCTAACCGTCTATGTAAAGTGCTCGAATACAAGTGGTTGAAAAGAGGAAAGAAAAAAAATTATTGCAATGAACTGATGACACGAAGATGACACTAAAAAATAAATGATAAGTAAAAAAGGAGATGTTTGACTCTAAAGAATATCAAAATTAATGAGCTAACAAAAAAAAATTTATTTGAAGCTCAAATCATATGCAACCTACTTAGGCCTTATTGGAACAGTTTTTCATCTTAATATATATATATATATATATATATATATATATATATATATATTCAATATTTTTATTTATAAAAAAATAATACTAAAAAATTGCTTTAAGTAGCAGTGAGAAAATAGTTCCAAATGAAACCTAAATCTTCCATAAAAATAGAAAAATAGTGAGAATAAAGAAAAGTACATTTAATGCATAACTTTATTTTAAAATGTGGTTTCTTATTCTAACAAAATCATATAATATTTCACATACACTATTAACATATTATCATAAATGTACAAAATCAAATATAGATAGACATTATCAACATTCATAGAAAAATATTCTCTTGTTATTAAGGAAAATCTATTTATTATAATTTTACTTTATTGTTTCTCTTTCGTCATATATATAGACATGTATACGCTTGTATAAATTCTCTTCATAACCGAACTCCATATCATCCGTTTGTCATTTGCTCCAATTCGAACTCAAAATGGAATACCAAATTCTGGTAGGTGAATAATGCGACGCCAATATTAGTGTCGTACTGTTCACCACGCTAAAAAAATTTCTTGTGGGATTTGTCCGAAAAAGCATGCGAAAGAGGAGAAAAGCACGTCAAAGATGGCTACCTTTGCAGGAAGCGCACGAAAAAGAAGAAATGACGTTCGATTGAAAATAACTGACTGCATTTTGAATTTTTATCTACATTATGGAGTGGAAAAATGATTTTTTCAATTGGAGATGCCTAAGAAAACAAAAGAATAGAGATTCAATTACCTCTCCCACCTCTTCTCTCTCTCTCTCTTTCTCTCTGACACACACACAAATACGATATCAAAGCTACTTTATTTCTAATATTCTTTCTATCCTGAACATCTATTTGCCACTATTGGTCATGTTGAGTCTCTTTTTACTACCATTGATCACATCTTCCTCATTATATGTGATCTTTTGCATAATAAAGTCTGACAGTTAGTAGATCGTTAACCACCTCTTGTGAACATCATCTACTACATAACTAGCTTATTTAGCCATGCTCTCTCGTTGCCCCTGATCCTATCAATGGCTTCTTCCACAAGCTCTCGTTGCAACTTCTTTGCTGCTATCGACACCATCTCTAGCGAACTCTCACTGCCAATTTTATGATGCTTCTCCGGTGACCTCAAGCTCACTAGTCAAGCTCAAGTTTCCATCGGACAAATGAGCTGGCTCGACCAATATGTACATATATAAGCTCGACGACTTGACCTCAAGCTCAAGTTCAATGCCTTTCTTTAAATCGATTAGTTGAACCATATACGAACAATAGGAAAAATATAACAAAAGCGCGCCATATACGAACAACAAGTTGAAAAAATATCGCGGATTACCAAAGCTTAACGTCAAATAATCTGTATGAAAAATTTTTAAAAAAATTATAGAATCAACGGTCTGAAATCAAAGTCAGAAATCAATTAGCACTAAACAACCTCTATTAATAAACACGTTTTAACTCACTAATTAAAGGTGTTAATAACTTTTTGACCGTAGAATTTGCTTGAACAAGGGATTGATTTGTCTCCAATTAATTGAAACCTGGAGCAACAAAGACTCTAAATAATATATATCTGCCACTCCCTTAAACTTTCCTTCTTTCTGACAACAACCTGCTTATCTCTAAACCAAAAGGACCAGGCCAATCAATACTTTAATTAAAGCTAGAAGAAACCCATCAAACTAAACTTTAGCACCAACTGATTGCAATCCATGTGGATGCTTTAAAGTGAGACAGAAAAAGCCAACTTACACTTTGTTTTGGGCCAACTTCTTTTTTTCCTTCCATGTTCAACGGGGAAGAAAGCAGTGGTTGGATTCTGGATTTTAGTGCTGAGTTTTTAATAACTTTTAAAAAGTTTGAAAACATGAAGTAACAGCTAAGAAATGATTATTAAAGAACGGTGGCCAATGGCCATCTGAATCATTGCTGACACTGAAATTCTATTTACTAATTTATTTTATTGTGTTTTGTAGTATTCTTTTTAACCTATGTGATAATGCATAACCTTTATCATCCATTTTTTAGGTTTAATTTTAGTGCTAGAATTAGGGGTGTCAAAATCGGGTTCGGTTCAGGTTCGGTTTGAACCCAGAACTGATCCGAGTTCAAACAGGTTGACCGATATCAGACCCGATTTTTGTAAATTGGTAGAAACATGAAACCCGGACCCGACCCATCAGGTTATCTGGTCAACCGACCTAACAAGATTTTGTAACTGGCCGGATTGCGTCAACGGCGAGATGGGCGGCAGGCGAGGGGCATTATGGATTGCATCGACGACGGGGACGCAGAAAGGCGAGACAGCGGGACACATCGACGGCGGGGATGCGGACGGTTTGACGCGGGCAGCAGGCAGACTCGCACGCGGCGCGTGTCAGCGTGTACAGAACCGCAGCGGGCAGCGAGGTCATGCGGGCAGAGGCGCAGCGAGCATCGCGGTCCATTTTAAGTCAATCCGAGTCATTTCCGTATTTTCGGATCAAACCCGAACCCGTCCTGATTTTTAAAATGTTTAATTTCTTCACCCGAACCCACGGGCCTAACCCGGATTTTTTAAGTCGGGTTCAATTCGGATTTTCATATCGTGTAAATATTGACACCCATTACTAGGACATGCAGATGTGATATGCCTCCATAGCAAAATTTAAAAAGAAAACAAAATCGTTTTTATTTTTCTGTTTCTTCATCATCAACAACAGTTTCAAATTACTGGTTTTTGGTGGAGAACTACCATGGATTGATAAGAACTCCAACCCAGAACGAGAAGGGTATGTTTCTTCTGCTTCTTCTCTTTAACTGGAAAGTTGTTAATGTTTGTTTGACTTGCAAGTGAAGAAAGCGTTGGCCGCCATTGGAATCGGAATATGAATGGGAGGCTGCAACTGCAAGTGAAGACAGTTTGCTAAATTCATGTTTTTTCTTAGAGCACACTGTACCTATGCTCTATTTTTATATCAAAACATAAAGTTTTAGTGAAAAAGATCGCTAATTTTATTTTTTATGCGTCAACACTTTTCTAGTTTGCTTCAACTTGAATCATAAATGTAAAATTCAATTCCTTCATTGATAGTCTACATGACTATTATTTAATATTTTTTCTGAAGGTTAATGATCATTAGTGAAGAAAGTTAGCTAAGTTTTTTTTGAAATACTATTTCGTAAGTGAGAAAGTTTAAAATACTATTTTCATGCCAGAAAGCTTATGTTTTGTTGGGACGATTTCCTTATGGCTTCTTAAAGAAGGTTTTGAGTAACAAAAATTTTATTTTTATACTAATCAGAAACTGCTTTAAGAAGCATAAAAAAAGTTGTCTTAAACAAAAACCTTACAAAGGGTCGTTTGGAATTTTTTTTTTAATTTTTTCATTATAGTTTTTTTAACATGAATAAAATATTTTTGGTATTTAAAAAAATGATTATAATAAGTAAATTTTAATTAATAGTTTTAGTATCGGTCGCGACAATCAATGCCATCTCTCAATAGTTGGTTTCTCTCTTATAAGAGATGGCCAAAAAAATGCCATAATTTGAAGATACAACAATACTTAGAAGATACTATTTTTTTAGGTTTTCAAAACATCTAAAAAAAAAATTTCTACGGACTCTCGGCAAGCCGATTCGGAATTTTTTTTTTTTTTTTTTGGAAAATTAGCGGCTTGAACCAGTCCTAAGCTAGGTTCAAACTCAGATCAACAAATGAGTCGAAAATTTATAAGGAACAATGTTTAAAAACCAATTGACAAGCTACGCTACGGTAAGATAACCTAAACCCTAATGAATGCAAACGAAGTATAGCATGAAGAAACACAATGAGAAAAAAGAGAAGAAGGATGAAGGGGATCGAAGAGGTCACAGTGATTAAGCACGATCGGTCGGGATTCGCGAGGAGAAGATTTTCGTCTGGAGTCGGCAGCGTTTCGCGCTGAACGAGAAGGAGTTGAGGATTAGGGCTTCGATCGGGGTTACTTAAAATAAGAATTGGGTTTTTGCCAGCGGTTTTTAACGGTGCAATAGCAGGCGGGTATAACCGTGCAAAAGTAGATAATTTTATTTTTAAATTTACAGTTTTTGCAGCGGTTTTTTAAAAACCGTGCCGAACGTGCGAAAGCGCGCGTTTTTGGTTGGAGTGTCGGTAGGACACGCCGATGATAGTTATTTTTGAAAATACTCAAATAACTTGAATATTTTTTAGTATTTTTAAAATATTTGATTTACTTTTAAAATCCAAATAAAATAGTTAAAAAAATACACTAAACAATGTATTTTTTAAAAAATAAAATAAAAGTGATAAAGTTTACTTATAAAGGTAAAATTGATCCCAAATTTACCCAAAAATTATAAAATTACCAACTTTTTCAATTGCAAGCTTTCTTCTCCTCTTCCATTTGATGCTGACAAAGCTTCTTATAAATTAGAGATTGGTGAAATGGAAAGAATCCGCTCTTTTAAGTTTGAGTCTTACGTATATAATGATTTATGTGAATTTATCATAATTAATCTAAATGTCTAAAAAAAAAGTACCTACTTTGTATTCAAACCATAGTGCATGATAGGAATCATCATATCATAAATTTGAAAACATAAAAATATTATATTATTTTTTTTAAATAGATAAAGTTATATTTTGTACGTCATATTAATGTTTTGGGTAGTATAAAATCATCATTGCAAAATTTGGAAACTAAAATTTTTAAATTATTGTTAAATTTTAAATATTATAAGTTAATATTGTTCTTTAATACTATTTATCATAAATTAATTGTTGCTTTAATGTTAATTATTTATGTTATCATAATATTATGGTTATATTGTTAATAATAATTTATTATTATTTATGTAGTTGAAAATACATGTATCTCATTGCTTTTTTTTGTATATTCACTGACTTGAGAACCCATCTTGTAAGGAGATTTCAAAATATGAAGAGAAATCAACTTGCGATCAATCAGCAAAAGATGACTTCAAATTTAGGCTTTGGCACACCTCAGTTATATTAGAGTAAGAGAGTCTATTTTTTGAAAAAGTGAAGATGCGTATCTATTTTAATATTTTGATGAGCCCATAAACAATGAAATTAAATAAATTATTTAGAAACCATGAAGGGGGCAATCAAGCATAAGAGAGGAAGAGAGCATAAAAGAAGACTTGTTTTTTATGTATGAAAAGTTTCAATTTTGTAAGTCAAACAAAAAATATGTATATATATATATATATATATTATATATATATATAATATATATATAATATATTATAGTATATTATTATATATATATATATATATATATATATATATATATTCTCTTCTCTTCTCTTTCTTTTTATTTGAATATTATAAATATGTATGCCTTGGTGGCCCTCTCTTTTGGGATAGCTTGGTGGATAGTTTTCTATAAAATAATAATTTGAACTATGTCCATATTATCACATTTTGACAAATTATGGCTTTTGTCCTTCCATTGTACCACACATCAATATTGCACTTGAATGATCTTTTGATCAAATTTTCTCTTTATAAAAGATCTATGAAATTTTACATGGTTAGGTCTATTATGGTGATCAGAATTTTAAAAAAATGCTAATGGGTTGTAATATATCATAACTATTAGTTCACTAATGTGGATGTTTAGAACTTCTAAAAATCTTTTAAGACTTTCCTTCACAAGTTCTATATGTCATGATCCTGAATTCAACTTCAACATATAGCAATCATCTATAATTTTTTATTTCTACAAATTACAATATATACGTATATTTTTTCATATGAGTGAACTATAGTCCATGATGTTTTTTTTCTTTAATTATAAACATGCTATCAATTTTTATTAACTACGGTCCCTCCGATCACTGTCATCCGTAGTCATCTAAGGTCCTTTCGACCATTGTCGCTTGCCAATTATGATCCCTTCGAGCTCCGTTGCTCGCCGACTACGGTCCCCTCCGAGCACTATCACTCGCTGACTACGATCCTTTTGACATTCGTTGCCCGCCGACTATGACTACAGTCCCTCCAACCTTTTTCGTCCTGTGAATACGATTACAGTCCTTCCGACCTTCGTCTCTCATCGATTACTATCCCCTCTGACTATGTCGCCGGCTGACTGCGGTCTCTCCGACCTACGTTGCCTGTTGACTACAGTCCCCTCTAACCAATGTTACTCGTTGACAGCAGTCCTTTCAACCTTCATTGTCTGCCGACTACGGTCCCCTCTGACTACTATCACCCACTGACTCAACTACGACCACTCCGACCTCCGTCGTCTGCCAACTACGGTCCCTCTGACCATCGTCCTCTTTCAACTACAATCCGCTCCAACTTCCATCGCTCGCCAATTACAGTCCCTCTGACCTCTTTCAACCAATAACTAAGATTCCTCTTACCTTCTCTGCCATCGACTATGATCAACTCAGAACACAACCGCCCATCAACTAGGATACCTTTGACCACCGTCACTCGACTACGGTCCTTCCGAACAAATGAGCAGGCCAATACTCGCCTAAGAACAGCTCTCATGCATCAGATTCTTCCAACTCCAACTATGTATTGTGCATGTCACAGTGAGCCAACGCTTTCTCCCGAAGAAGGGCATCACGTATAATCAATCACAAGTACTAGTAGAACCATTTCAAGTGGGCAAGGCCCTGTCATTTTCCCCCATTTAAGAGGTCTCCACG
Source organism: Dendrobium catenatum (assembly GCF_001605985.2). Taxonomy (NCBI): domain Eukaryota; kingdom Viridiplantae; phylum Streptophyta; class Magnoliopsida; order Asparagales; family Orchidaceae; genus Dendrobium; species Dendrobium catenatum. The sequence continues at coordinate 633,116 of NW_021319342.1, forward strand.
TAAAAATTCAGATATATCTTATAAATACTAGTGTACCCCTCTCTTTTATTTGTTTGTGTACTGAATATTTGTAGAAAACTATAACATTAAGCTCTTTATTTCTCTACCACTGAATGTTTTAGGACGCAACAAAACTCTATAGGCCCTTAGGGATCAATAAAAGAAAAATTGAGTTTATACACCCAAGCAATTTTCCTATAAAAAATGTGATTTTTAATAGGATTTATTTTAATTTTGGAGATTTAAAATGACTATTGGTTGTTATTGAAAAAATATAATACAGAAATAGTTGAATGATAGAAAAAAAAATTTCTTCGTCACAGATCATGCACCATTGAATACTTTTTCTATCATAAATGAACCATCCCAGGTGGGCTTAAACTTGTCATCTTTGTGACGTTGTGTTACTATATGCTTGCGCAAGACCAATAAAAGCTCTCTGACTATAATAATCCTTGATGAAACTAACTTATCATGCACTGTAAGCTGTTGAGCACAATAGAGTTTATCAAGATGTAAATGAGCATTATATTCTTTATTGAATTTATAGTTTAAAACAATAATGAGGGGAGCTTTTGTTCTAAAAAAAAAAAAGAACTGCATCCAGTAGGGGTATCAAAATAAGTCGAGTTCGAATCCGATCCGAAATTTATCCGATCTGAATTCAATCAACTCAAATTTGGACCGTTTAATAAATGCGTCAAAATTGCTGACCCAAATCTGATATGATGTTTTGATTATAATTTTTTTTATAACTTCTTAACAATAAATTTTATATTAATTAGTTAAAAATAATACAACCATCAAATAAAGAAAATAAATAAAATAATTTAAACGGATTATTTTGGGTCAAAATTGGGTTGGCGGGTCAACCCGAATTCGCAGAATTCCAGACATGACTCTGACCCATTTATTAAACGGGTCAACCCAAATCGAATTTATCGGGTCAGATTGCAGGTCGGATCATTTTTTGTCACCCCCAATATCCATCCCAAAAGTAAGTGCACAAGGAGTTGATTGTTTCAATACAGAACATGTAGAGCTCTATATGCCCATGCAACATAAGTTAATTTTTCATGCCATTCTCGTTTTTGGTGCATAATAAATATTTAACAAGATGGGCTAGTAATTTTTTTAAAGGCTTCGATAAGCCATTGGTCTATATGATAGTATACATAGTAGAAAATTGCTTATATATATGTTGATGATTAGCAAATCTATTCATTTTTATACTCATCATAAAAGCAGACCCATTATATTATATAATTCTTCTTGGCTCACCTAAGCAATATACAAAGTGGTCTCTAAAGAATTGCAATATTTGTTTTCCTTGACCTCCTTAAGGAGTTGTATCCACTTAGAAAAGTAGTCAGCAGCTGCCAAGATAAACTTATAGCCCTTAGAAGATAGTGGCTGAATAAGACCAATAGTTTATATCCCCCAGTATTTAAAAGACCATGATGCAACGGTTAGACGAACAAGATTCGTTGGTTGATGCAAAGCAATACCGAGCACATGTCAGTGATAATATTTATGTGTATATTGGATACATTCTTGTGCCACTGTTGGCTAATAATAACCCAACCTTTTAATTTTCATCTTCATTTTTAGATTTGATTGATGGGCACAAAATAGTCCATTGTGTACCTCATGCGTGAACTTGTTCGCTTTATCTCATCCAAGACAATATAATCACATTTGATCAAATGTACGATGATACAAAGTACTATTGATGTAGGCCTTTGAAAGGCTCTTTTCTTAATTTAAGAAGCTAATAAGGATGATCACTAGGAAAGTATGAGGGATCAACTTGTTCTTTTGATAATTTAGCTCTTGCACTTACTTTACTATTTTGATAAGTGGGCTTAATTAGGTAACATCAATTACTAATCTTAAAATCTAACTAAGAATGAAAATAAAATAAATGGAAATTAACTAAAAAGAAAGAGAATTTATGGGTTGCTGATGCGGATAATTATCTTTCGGCTGATTAATAGCTGATTTATTAGAGCATATTTGATGGAGAAATTATTCTTTATAAACTCCGGATCGTCCGTAGACGAATAAGAGTGCGCCACATCATCCGATACACAGCGGTACACAACACCGGTATATAACAAAAAAATGACTTGACACGCTCTCATTCGTCTGCGGACGCCGTCCGGGATCCACACAAAATAATTTATCCATTTGACGAGGATCCGACTCAAGCCATGATAATATTTTTTATAAAATTTCAAGATTTGTATAGGAACATAGAGCCGGCAATATGAGCTATGCACTTGCATAACAAAATGCTTGCAGTGATGTGATGTTAACTGCATATTAGGTTTGCATTATCATACAGCTAAAAGAATACTACAAAACACCTGAAATAAATTAGCGAAAAGAATTTCAGTGTCAGCAATGAATCAGATGGCCATTGGCCACCGTTCTTTAGTATCTTTTCTTAGCTGTTACTTTAGGTTTCCAACTTTTTTTTTCAAAAGGTAGTAAAATTGAGCACTAAAATCCAGAAGCCAACCACTGCTTTCTTCTTCCCCATGAACATGGAAGGAAAATAAGGTGGTCCAGAACAAGGAGGAAATTGGCTTTTTTTTTTTTAATTTGTCTCGCTTTAAGCTTCCAACATGGATAGCAATTGAGTTGGTGCTTAAGAGTCTTGGTTGGATGGGTTTTCTTCTAGCTTTAATTAAAGTATCAATTGATGTTATTTTGCTTGCTAAGAATAAACAGGTTTTCAGAAAAGAAAGAAGGTGACATATCACTATCAAAAAATAGGGCTATCACAATACAATTTTTGACTTATTCCAGGGGTTATACCCGTTACTAATTTCTTCGGGCTGGTTTTAAAACTGTTGCACCCCCGTTGTAATTGCTATGCGCTACAATGACATTCCACAGCGATTTAAGGACTACGGGGTAGATTTATTTTTTAATTTGTCTTGCTTTAAGCTTCCAACATGGATAGCAATTGAATTGGTGCTTAAGAATCTTGGTTGGATGGGTTTTCTTCTAGCTTTAATTAAAGTATCGATTGATGCTCTTTGGCTTGCTAAGAATAAGCAGGTTTTCAGAAAAGAAAGAAGGTGAATTATCATTGTAAAAAAATAGGGCTATCACAACACAATTTTGACTTATCCCGGCGGTTATACCCGTCACTAATTTCTTCCCGCTGGTTTTAAAACTGTTGCACCTCCGTTGTAATTGATATGCGCTATAGCGACATTCCACAACAGTTTAAGGACCGCGGGATAGATTTATTTTTTAATTTGTCACGCTTTAGGCTTCCAACATGGATAGCAATTGAGTTGGTGCTTAAGAGTCATGGTTGGATGGGTTTTCTTCTAGCTTTAATTAAAGTATCGATTAATGTTCTTTGGCTTGCTAAGAATAAGCAGATTTTCAGAAAAGAAAGAAGGTGAATTATCATTGTAAAAAAATAGAACTATCACAGCACAATTTTGACTTATCCCGGCGGTTATACCCGTCACTAATTTCTTCCCGCTGGTTTTAAAACAGTTGCACCTCCGTTGTAATTGCTATGCGCTACACGACATTCCATAGCAGTTTAAGAACCGCGGGATAGATTTATTTTTTAATTTGTCTCGCTTTAAGCTTCCAACATGGATAGCAATTGAGTTGCTAGAGCTTAAGAGTCTTGGTTGGATGGGTTTTCTTCTAGCTTTAATTAAAGTATCGATTGATGTTCTTTGGCTTGCTAAGAATAAACAGGTTTTCAGAAAAGAAAGAATGTGAAATATCATTGTAAAAAAATAGGGCTATCATTACACAATTTTTTACTTATCCCGGCAGTTCTACCCGTCACTACTTTCTTCCCGCTGGTTTTAAAACTGTTGCACTTCCGTTATAATTGCTATGTGCTACAGCGACATTCCACAGCGGTTTAAGGACCACGGGGTAGATTTATGCTTTTTATTTTCAAAGATTGGACTGAAATTAATTCTTGTTCTTTAATATCTTAGCTGTTATTTTGTATATATTTGAATTGTTTGTGAATGATATCAAATTATAGTGAGAATATTGAGTGAAAAAAGGGTGTGTGTAGATATAATAATAATAATAGTAATAATAATAATAATAATAATAATAATAATAATAATAATAATAATAAGTTGTTGCCTGTTGGCTTTGAGAGTGTGTGGCATGCTTGCGAGGGGGGAGGAGGGTGAATTGGCATTTCTTTAATTTAATTTTTATTAAATAAGAATATGCAATAAACTTATGAAATAAAATAACAAATGGTCTAACCAACAAATTTTTTTTTGTAAAGCAAAAAAGTGATTCAATCATAAATATAAGAACAACTATTTTAAAAAAATTAAACAAAAATATAATTATTCTTATAAACCACTAATTTAGCTTAAAGATGAGATCAATAATTTTCCAAATAAAAGTTATTTTTCATATTCATCACATCATAAGATGATATAATCATCATAAAAAAATAAAAAAATAAAATAAAAATGAGAGATGCAAATCAGATTTATAGTGTTTCAACCTACCGGGCCTATGTTCACTTCCTATGTCCTCTACTTAAAAACCTTTCTTGCTCAACATAAGGTGAAGAAGCCTTCCTCCTTCACGCAATATCAAGCAAGCCCCTATAGCTCTTTTCCTCCAAAAAAAGCATAGTTACCTTAGTCTACTGGCTAGTTATCACAATATAAAATGCTTTTCCACATGATTAATAGATCCTTTACAATCTACTTGCAATTTTTAAAATAAAAACTTTAGACTCTAAAATCACATGATCAAGTATATGATTAGCTTAAAAAACCAAAATGCATATTTTCATACAAAAACTTATGTTCGAATGGTGGAAAATATCAAAATAAAAAAGGTAGCTAGAACAAACTCTTTCTTTAAATATCTTAGTTAGCAACCTCCAATATAAAAATCACATTTTAGGGTTTATAGGAGAGGAATTATACTTGGGGGCTTTGTTTAAAAACATTAAATTATGGTTGTTAACAAAGCTAGATATATCATATATACAGTAGATTAGTTCATGAGGAAGATAAAAAAAATCACCTCGATTCTATTAGACTAAACGACATAGATCATACAGTACGATTAGTTCATATATGTGATTTCTTGAAAAAATTATCTCCATTTGATTGCTCAATACAATATGACTAGTAAATCACAAGATCAAGTTGCATTAGTGAATTAAAAAAAAGACAAAAAATGTACTTTTTTAAGTCAATATTATATTTATCATATATTATGATATGTTCAAATTTTGAATTGACCTAATAATTAAGAAAATGAGCATATGAAGATTATGCAATTTCATTATAATTAATTGTCTAGTACAATTTACACATGGTACTATTATATCAAGGTTTTCTATTTTGAATTTTTATTAATCAATGCACTTGATCTTCCAAAGTCACAAAAAATATCATGCACTTTGTATAGTACGATTACATCATCATCCAATGTGATAGTTAAATATCAAGTTATTTTTTTTAATTATTTTAAATATTTTTTAAAATTATTTTATCTCATTAATATTCTTATGTGTGTGCTTGCCTTTTTAACTTCAATCATGCACTTGGTATAGATAAGAAGACATGACTTAAAAGTAAAAGAATAAGTTATTGATTTTTTCATAGTCTTCTTTTGTCTTGATGGTTTTAGATTCTGCATAGATTTTTTTTTTTTTTTTGAGCTAAGGTTAAGTGCACATTTTTTACCATGTAATTTTCATCATGTTTATATGTTCAACCTTGCTTCATCCTTTTTCTAATATGTACATGTAATTATTGTATATAAAAACCTTCACATACAATCTTATACAACCAATCATATTTTTTTATCATCAAAATCTCAAATAAGTTGTTACGCTCATGGGTTTAACAAACTTGGATTTATAGGTGTATGATATCTAAATAGCAAATCAATAACTTTTCACAAGTTGCCTGTTTGAGTAGTCATTAGGGCTAATTTGATAGGTCGTATTCACCTGCTGAGGATGAGTACTTAAATCATAGTCGCTTGCTTGGGTGAGCTGAGGTGAGTTTATCTGTAGACTGACGAGTTCTACTTGAGTTGAGATCGAGTGCAATGAGTTGACTTAACTTGAATCAAGCTAACTTGTGATGAATCAAGTTTTCTATATATGGTTGTTTATGTACACACACAAACTTGCATCTAAAATAGATTTTTGATGAGTATTATGATGTGCGTTAGACATTGATAAGTGATGAGTGGTAAATATCTATGGACGATGGTTTTTCAGAAGTAGCTAGACCTGAGAGGTTGGTATAGAGCAGAGGGAAAGTGGCCCAAAGGTGATCCGGCAATAACTACAGTCGACAAAGTCTCCTATCAATAAGCTAGAGGGGGATATTATTTTGAAGTTCTTGATCGACAAATTTAATGTCAAAATTAATTTTAAAAATTAAATATCATGAAATAATTCAAAAAAGGTATATGGACAAATTTTATCATTGTTAGAAAATGATTTTGTTATGTAGTGATATTAATATCAAACTATTCATATCTCTAGAAGTAATTAATACTGCAAAAAACTAAAAAAATTGGATTTCCAAAGGAGTCTTATTAATTCAAGAAGTTATTAAAATTATATCTGTTGAGCATATAGAAGGTGAATGAAATTTGTTATTTTGTAGGTAAAATATTTATCTTCATAAACCAATTAAACACCATGAAAAGCCATGATTTGGTCTCATATTTGAGTCATAAACCTTTTGCTAAAATAAAATATTTTATAAAAATGATTTTATTTTCAGTTCTTATTGTGCCATAATTTATTTTTTCAATTTAAAGATGTATGTTTTAGAGTTCAAATTCCACATTAATTTCTTCCTATGCTCAATCAATTTAAGGAATCCAATAAATTCAATGTTTTTAAAAACAAATTTTTTTTAGCCCATAAGTACTTTATTTAAATTACAATCAATCTTTTTTTTTTATTTTAATAATAATATTTTTAATATTTTAAACACCTACAATATTCCAATAATAACTCCTAAAATACTTGGGAATTTTTACTTCTAAAATAATATATCCTTCATCACACTCATGTACATCATTGTAGGCAGGGCTATCAAAATCGGGTCATAGGTTGGGTTCGGGTCGAACTCAAAACTGACCCGAAATTAGGTGACCCGACCCATTTTTGCAACGGGTCGGTTTGTTGTACTAGAACCCGACCCGACGTTTTACAAACAGGTTGATCCTAACATGTAATTTTTGAGTCGGATTCGAGTTAGATTTTCAGGTCATCAAATATTGACACCCCTAATTATAAGTCATTCAAATTATTCAATTCAAACATGCAACTGAAAAAAAAAAAATGAGCCCACTTAGCAAACTGCATATTCAATTAATGAATTGATGATTGGTTGCCACTTCATTTTCTTATTAAGTAATTTAATAGTGACAAATAGTTACCACATGCAACCATATCAATAGCTCTATAATGGTATGCATTTTAGTCATGAATGTATATTATTATACGCATATTCAGACCCTTTGTCGGTGGACCAAAGGCTGAAATTTTTGCCCTGTAGTATGCGCCAGCTTTTAAGCTGGAATCAAGGGACAGTTAATGACAAGGCATGAGGGTTTCTGTCAGTTGAAAAAAAAAAAAATGTAGGACTTGTTGCATATGTGGTTTCATTAGTCTGAAAATAAATAAATTATTTGAAATTTTAAAATTTTTTTAATGAACCTTTTTGATAAATTAATCAAATGAATATGAGCTTGTTGAAAATGACTCGTGAGAGAAATTAAAATGCCAATTCTAATTGAGAGAGTAAGAGAGAGAGAGAGAGAGAGAGAGAGAGAGAGAGAGAGGATGGACTCAATCATTTTTGTTATTTTAATTATCTTATATCTAATCAATCAAGCTAAGAGAGAGCAAAGCTATATTTGCTTATATGATAAAAATAAAAAGCCTATGGACCTATCTAAACTCTTCTTAACCTAGACTAGCCTTAGGCTAATTAACTAGACTTTACCTAAGTTTAATGTAATATATCCTATGGTTTGATGGAGTTTTGGTGGGTCCCAGTAGGCCTTAGTTGAACCTAGGCCCATCAAGATGTAGTGTGTGGAGCACTAAAGGATATAAGTGTGACACACGTTGTTTAGAAACTCAGGTAATTAACATGAATATTTGCATAGTTTTCATTTGGTTAATGATTGTGAGTATTGTTGAAGTCAATTTGTTTTGAATAAGTCTGTAATTTGAATTGGGGATGAGAAATGTAAGTAATCAAGTAACCAAAAATGTGGAAGGCCGACCCTGCGTAATATCTAAATTCAATTCCATCATTTCATCACCCCAGCCACCTTGCCAGAGAATTAAGGAAGAAAGGGAGAGGAGTAGAAGGAGAGATAAAAAGGAAAGGGGATTTAGAGGCCAAAGCCCAGGTTTCGTTCGGTAGGCTAGTTAGAGATTTCATAAAGTTCAAATTAAGTAGAATTTTGTTCTCCTATCTCTGATTCAATTCTAGTGGTTTTATAATAGATATGCTTAAAATGTATTTTTCTTGGGTTTTATGATGTTTTCATCAAGTAACTTTTTGTATGTTGTTATATGCTCAATTCTGAATATTTTGACTAGAATAATTTAGATTTTCACAAGTTGGTTCTTTCTGCATAAATTTCTAGGAATATAAAACAAATAAGGCTTTTTTTGTCATTTGTATTAGTTGTATAAACATCTTAAAATGTTGATTTGAATATCCCTCTTAAGTTATAATTTGAATGGAAAATTTTCAGTAGGTATTTATACATGCTATGTGGCTTACTACTGATAATTTTGATAATTCATGCATCATTTAGAATAATGTATTAAAATCAAAATTACTTATCGTTGCATTTAAATATGCATAATTTGTGGCATGACATTGGAGAAGTTATCATGAGTTCTGAAATGTGAATAGTGCACTCTCTGAAATAATACAATAGCCTTATATGTATTATGTTCTTGCCCCATCTACCATGTGTGGATATGGGTGGGATTATGGGTGTGAGAGATTATTTTATTATTTCATATTCTGATTCCAGCCCCACTTCCTATATGTGGGTGTGGGAGGTTAATAGTGTTAAAAGTGGAAATGGAGTTATAAGTAAGCATTATGACATGTGCATTATATTCATGCATTACATATTCTGATAACTAAATAAATCAAATATAAAAGACATTATGATATAGTTCCAATTATTTCTGAATCCCTATGTGAATTCTGATGAAATGAGAAAGTAAAGTACAAATAACATTCCTATGGCAAGTGCTTTATGGTATCTCAAGTAATTTTGTGAAAGTAAATTGTAAAAGATTAAATAGTCACTTTGAAACTAAGTATATTATGATAATTCTAAGGAATCATGTTCTAACAGTACTTGACTTATTCTTTATTAATTATTTAGTATTTAATTGAATAAGTATTTAATATTTTGATTGGATTTTGATATATGTGATAGATTGGTGCTAGAAGTCTACTAGGCTGGTTGAGCTTACTTTATGAGTTTTCTAACATTTAAGGAAAAGTAAGGGTCAATTGGAGTAGAAAGAGAAAGGTAGAGTCAAGAATATCGAGGTCAAAGTAATTAAGGTATTTTTGAAATCAAGTATAGATCTTTTGATGTATATAACACATGTGGATTGTATTGTACATGCGTTTTGATGGGATGAAATGAAATGTTATTAAATTTCATTTATTATCCGGACTTCATAGTCGCTTAATTGATTCTAATTTGTACTTGAGTTAAATTGTAAGATTAGGTCTTCAATTATTCCATTAGATTCTAGGGTGTCTCATAAGGACTTGATAAAATTAGCTTAGAATAAACAAAATCAAGCCTACAGTGAGGTTTACCTAACTTATCACAATTTGACCCATTGAGTCAAACTAGCTTGATTTATAGAATTGAAGTCATATTGATAAAACTAACATTTATGCTGACACAACATATCATATCATATTGACATAGCTCATTGATTGATAATCTTTTTTATTAGTTTTTCTTATAGTTGATAGACATCTTTTGTCTTTACTGACCATATTTATTTTACTACTGTTTGATTCATATTGCTCATTATTTATACTGATAGACTATAAATTGCTGTTTGATGTAGGCTAAAATTGGAGCACACATATTGATGATTTTGCCTTGCATTAAATGCAGTGGTAAGTTTTGGTTACTTTTTGGGCGATGTGCTCATTATGTAATTTTATATGATTTCAAGTAAATATAAGAAGCCTTTAGCCAGTGGCCAGCTAGACAATTATGCTAGTTTAATTCTATTTTTAACTCTTTAGTTTTATATGTATTCTTTTATAGCGTGTATATATATATATATATATATATATATATATATATATTCTTTTCAATTTTGGACTTTTGAAACAAGATGTAAATATTGATCCTAAAATATAATTAGTTAGCTCTAGTTATCTTTGAATTTGGTTGTAAATAAGAAAAGGACAATAAAGATGAAAAGATATGAAATTCCTCCATTTTAGATCTTAGGGTGTGACACCCATTCACGTTGATTAGCCTAAATTGAGACTAGTTCAACCCCTTAGAGTACTTGGGTTAAACCCAATTAATGTCTTAAGCTAAGAAGAATCTCATCAAACTTTAATGCTTGATAATCAATCTTTTCATTCTTTCTTCTTCTCTTAAGCTTGAGCTAGTAGGTTTTAAGCTGTCCCAAAACTTAAAGTGGTGGAACCAAGCTCTTGGAAACACTCCAAAAGGCATTGTTTCCCAAGTGACCATTACATTTATTAAGTCCCCCTAGATCCCATTCAATACTATGGAGCTTATAAGCTTCAGAGAACTCTTACTGACCCTTATCGTGCTTCCATAAGCCTTTTTAACCCCCACCAAAGTTAGAGAAGCTATAAGTGAACCTACTTTTGTTTAATTTAATCAATACAAAATGATCCGTATCACCACTTCCATCACACCCCTTGAGCCTTATAAAAGTAATATGAAGCTCCCAAGGTTCTATTATAACATATATAGCTATTCTTTGACAAAGTTGTTGAAGTCTCATTAACGCTATGGTTGGGAGATCCATTTAGAGGGAGCTAGGGCCAACTACCACTTTCATTCTAATCCTCTACCCAAGGGGAACCTTGTCAGCCCTTCTCATGAGATGGTTAGAGCTCACACTTAGGTAACTAACTCCTTTCTTTTTTCCATCTCCTTATATGTTTGTCATGGTTGTGCACACAACTTGAATTTCTACTTTCACTTCAATTATATCGAGTTCACCCTAGGCTTTTTATAGAATACTTACCCATTCAAATTGATGGCTTGACTAGAGAGAAATAAATTTCTTAAAATCACTGGTACTATTGCAAAAATAGTGCTCGTTAAAGGTTGGGGATGACCCCTCAAATGTTAGATCTCCTTTGATGAGAGAAGAAAGGGATGTGATAATTTTAGGAGAGAAAATTTTAATATGTGTTCTACATTCTTCATTCAAATTTGAATGAAGAATTTCATTTAGGGCCAACCCTAAGATGGGTTGTGTTCATCCTTTGTAAAATTTTATAATCCTTATTGATAAAATTTATAAGTTATAAAATATATTAATAAAATAGGGTCCATTTAACACAAAATAGATACATCCTTATGAATCATAAGAATATGGTGTAGCTACCATTACATGTCTTTTTCACTTAACTAAGTGATGCATTGATGGAGTATTAACACTATTTGGTTGTAATTATGTGCTGGTGCTTATTATGTAATGACATAGAACGTGTTATAATTCTTTCTAAACATAATGTTATGCTAAAATGATCAGAGCTCAGAGAAAATTAGTGTGCATGCAATTGATGTCATTATATATTTTTGCTTTCTTTATATTATTTTAGTTTAGAAAAGCCTTTTACAAATCTCGGACCAGGTTAGTGGTATAAGGAGTCCAATAAGAAGATCACATATATTATATCATTTTTATATATAACTTATATCTTGGCTATATTATAGAGTCCAATTATATTCCATATTTTCTTTTTTAGTTTAATGTAGAATTCATTTGCATTTATATATTTACACCTTCATGTTTACACAATTTATTTTGCTTTATTTTTATTGTATGCTTTAGAATATGTATGTTATTTCCCAAAGTTTTTATAATTATATTAATGTGGTTGGCTTGGATTCATATTATTAGGCTCTTCATATATAAATCTATTATGGTCGGCATACTTTTTTTTTCTTTGCTTAAGGAGAAGATGAAGAGTTTGAGATAAGTCAGAATAAGTTTTATAGTTATTTAATTTATTTTAAAAATATTAAATTTAATTTCATGTAAATAATTAAGTTGAGATACTTTAAAATGACCTATTTTTTAAGTTTTGTTTGCTTGAACCAAGTGTTTCATAAAAATGTGAGAGTTTCATTTTTTTAGCTCAAGAAATTTGCAAATACATATTGAGAGGGAGAATTTTTTTTTGAGAAGATTGTTTATTTTCAAGACTATTTAAAAAGAAGCGTTCCACCTCCAAATAACTATAAGGATTTCAACATAAAAATTTTCACTAAGGCAAGTAGAGAAGTGCACCTATTTTAATCATCACATGCATTCATTATAAATGTTAAAAAAAATCATTCAATGGTAGGGTAAATTCATGCCCATACAAGATGGATGACCACATCAATCCTCGAATATTGTTGACATGAGCTATGATGTTCTATTAATGTAATCGCGAGCATTATCCTAGCATTGGATGGGTTAGATGAGCACGATGTATATCACTAATTATTTTATCAAGAGGTTTTCCATCCGGAACTGTAAAACAAGCTAAATGATTAATGATGTTAACATTCTTGTATGTTGGGCATCCAATACTAATATGCTATTACAACGAACACAATAATTATTGATGATAGAGCAATCATTATTCAAAATATTCTTTGTAGCTCTCTAAAATGGATAGTGAAATCACATCATTTTATATTCAAAATATGATAAGAAGTTGGCTGACCTAGTTGACTTGATATGTCAGCCTTTAGTGATTTAGATAATTAATAATGTGTGGATGAAAATCATTATATGTGACATATGTGATCAATGATCTAAACATAGCCTACAAAAAGAAAGAATATAATGAAACAATTGATAGTGATATATTTACTTTTCGATAAGTGAAATGGTGAGAATAATACATTCCCTTGAGTTGAATAGATATAAATAGGTGACCATATATTGCCATTTTATTTAGATCAACTTCTATCCTTAAAGAAGTATTTAAGAGAAAATATTAGATCCTATTTTATCTGTGGGCAATACATAGACCTTACTCTTAAGATTGGCTATAAAAAATAGATGAAGAGAGAGAGAGACAGAGAGAGAGAGAGAGAGAGAGAGAGAGAGAGAGAGAGAGAGAGAGAGAGAGAGAGAGAGAGAGAGAGTTTTAATATGTTATCAATAAGTACATTATTTGAGTACCAATGATTTAATGATCTTAGCCTCCACTCGAGCCCTTTATTTTATAAGTTTAGATATAGAGTTTAACAATACATAAAATATTTGATAAATCTAAATTATTATTTTTCCATTTAATTATAGGGAGTGTGTGGCCAATATTAAAAAAAAAAAACTATTATATTCTTGCAAGGAATACGGCTAATTGCATGCCTCTATTTAGCTGGAATCCATACATGAGCAATATCATTACCTTACATGGAGGTGGTTACCTACTTTATTTGGATCGAGGGGACTACAAGGGTAAAATAGTGTGAGTTGAGCTTTTAGTAACTATACTCCTTGGAGTCGATATGTTTATAGAAACTTCAAGGCAAGTTGGCAAGTTTTAGTAAGTTTTGGCAAGTCATAAGTCCTAGCCTGTCAGCGCGTTCTGGCAAGTTTGCACAATCTTGTCTTGTACCTATATCAACTACCCTAAATCAAGCTAATTTGACTTAGAATCAAGCCTAGAGGATGTATGAGTGCATATTTAGTTCCATAGTTCTTTTTATTCTTTAGAAAGAAATGATAAAAGATAAAGAGAATGAAATAATAATTTTCTTCTATTGAGTCAATGATTTGAATCGAAGAAATAATTATTTATTATTATTTAGTGATGAAAACAATAAAGAACTCCCATGCCTATCTCAAGATATCACTCTATAGAAACTTCTTCTTCTTTCTTTCTTTCTTTGATAATGATGGATCATGCCAAGAGTTTTCTAGCCACGAGTGTCACGACCCGACCCGACGGGGACGGATCCCGCCCGAGCCGGATCCCGACCAGCTTAACAACTAACTAGGATCTGGCTTTGGAATTTGCTTACTGAACTGAATCTTCCAAATATTATACAAAACAGACCAGAGCTACTAAAAATATCAAATGCAGCGGAACAAATCATCTATATTTTTTTCTTTCTTTTCCTCAAAACAATGAACCTGGAGCAGAACTGATATTACAACGAGATTGCTAGGAGTTGGGGAAAATGAACAAATCTTATAGCCATGAGATATTTGGAAGAGCCTTCATCTTCTCTGTTGTAATTCAGAAGCCCAACCTTGTGCTTTAATGATTATAAATATTATTAGATGTTTATTTATTTAATTTTGCATTATATATTCGATATTTGCTTTGTGTGCTACTAACCATTTTAAGTATACACCAAGAAAAGACTGAAGAATCGGCTCAAGACAGTGTAACGTCAGCATAAAAGTATGTAAGTTACATAGTCTGTATTTTCTTTTGTCTATTTCTATATTAGAAGTATGTTGGTTTAGCAACCATACACGCACATAAGGGGAAGTAAAACTAAACATTTAAAATTTTCTATTAATCATACTATACAATTTGTTTAAATATAAATTAATTTAAATATTTAATTAAATAAGATTAATTAAATTTAGAATATAACTAATCATATCGTATGACTCTAACTCATACTGTACAATCAACTATTTTGCTAAAACCCCATAATCAACCTAATTTTTCTAAATAAGGTAAATTTAAAAGATAACAATTGAACTAATTGTACTATATGAACTAGGTCGTACTATACGAACAATAAATAAGTTACCTAATTTAATTTATAAATTAAGGAATTGAATCAGATTTGATTTAATTGTATATCATATTGTACTATACAAATATCGTATAGTCTGATACAGCTGAGAGCTCTTCGAAAGAACTTTGGTTCATCATGTACGATCTGAGATTCAATCTGAAGTAATCATACTAAACTATTTATAATCGTACAAGATGATTTTCGAAAAAATTGAACTCATTGTTCTGTATGATGTGAGCATCGTATTGTATGATCATAAGACTTAAATTTAAAAATTGAGGTTTTTGAGAGTCTTCTTTATAAACTCTAGTTATATCTTATAGCAAGGGTCTTTGGGCAGTCTGAGTCGTCTTCTTTCTAAGGTTCTAATGGGGAGCTTGGGGAGAGTCCATATTCATAAGGAGAGAGAGGAGGTGAGGTTGAGAGAGGGAGGGTGCCTTGAGGGAGTCAAGAGGTGTGAGAGGGGCCACACAATTGCTCTGGCTAGCTTGCACCTTGGGTCCTCACATTCTGTTTGGTAGAGTTATTGGAGGAGAGCTCTAAGAAAGAGAGTCTTTTGTGCAAAAGGCTTGCTAGCTGATGAGGCTAGGGTTTTGTCATCTCCATTGAGCATGGAAGAGAATTGAGGGATCTGCATCTCTGTTGGACTTGAAAGTGAATGGTGGGTTCGACATCTCCGCCAGGCTTGGAAGTGAAAGGAGGGATCAATATCTCTATCGACCTTGGAGGAGAAAGGAGGGACGACATCCCCGTCGGGCCCTGGAGGCGAGAGGAAGGAGATTCTTTTGGTGTGAAGAGTCTATAAGGAAGGAGATTCTTCCGGTCAATAGTGAAGGGTTTCTCTGTTAGAAAACAAGTTTAGTATAAAAATTTCTTAAACTAATTTTTTTTGTACAAGAAAGCTGCTTTCAAAAGCAATAATAAAGCTATCCCAAATGAAGCCTAAATCAAATAAATTTATACATCCTATGACCATTTCTCAATCAAAGCAGTTCTTCATTATGCATCATGTATTTAGTAGTTATTCAAATATGTTTTGATACAACACTTCTGAAAATATTTACTAAATATTTAGTATCATCAATTCATAGATTTATTATTAAACTTAAATTTATATGTCTTTTCTTTTGGTCTATCTATTAATTTGATGTCCATTATGGGTTTTTATTCACTTTCCTTTCTTGTAGCCTATGCATTAAATTGATATTCATTATGGGTGTTAATTCACTTTTCTTTTTTATCTTCTCTCATTTAATATTTGTGTTAAATTAACATTCATTACATGTGCTAATTTATTTTTTGCTTCACTATTTTATATCTATAAGTATTATACACAGTTTGTAATACAAAATTAAGAAGAGTAGTTATTTTCCATCAAATTATCTTTCTCTATATAGTATCAGAGCAGCTCAATCTAATCTAGTCTCTTCTTCCTCCCATGGTCGACTCCCCCTCAAAGATCTCATCCAACCTCAATACTCATATTATTCTTAACCCAATTCATAAATCTCAAGCCCTCATTACCATCAACACTAACACACAAATCAAGCTTACCACCTCTAACTACTCAACCTGATGATTTCAATTTCATATAACTATCATATGATCTCATGGGTTTTATTGATGGATCCTATCCATACTAGCCATAACTTCTAAACACTAGTGATGGCTCCACTCCAAATCTTGCTTATTCATTATGGATTCATCAAGACCAACTCCTTAGTGCCATTGGTAGCTCTATCTCTCAAAATATAATTTTTTTATTGCTTCATCTCACACATCACAATAGGTATGGAGTAATCTTGCCAATACCTATGACAAGCTATCTCGAGGGCATCTCACCCAACTGAAAGAAGATCTCCGTCTTCTCACAAAATGAACGGAAGCAATCTATGTATATACAACATATTAAAATTATCATTGATGAACTATACATGCTTGGCTACCCATTGATGAAGATGACCTCACTGTCGATCGAAAGTCCAACAATGGTTTGTTGGGTGGATGCCCTGCGGTGGTGGTCTCGTAAAGTTCGGGTAATCAATGACTGTGCAGAGGTTCGGTGGTGATTGGTCGAGTAGAGGTTTGGTGATCAACAACTTGGCAAAGGTCACGCAGCCGTTGATCGGGCAGAAGCTCAATGGTAGTGATTGACCGATACAAGTTTACTAGCGATGGAGCTCTGGATTCTTCAAATCTTAGAACTCCCTTGAATCTCTAACCAATGTCCCTCTCATGTAGGGAGTTGAGGTTTATTTATAAATTTTTGTGAGTATTATTCCCCGCAAATATGAGAAAAATCTAGAGCAAATCTAAATATTGATTCCCCAATCATATATCATTTTTTGAGCATTTAAGCGCCATAATGATGTCAAATTAAACGGTCTTAGACTCATTAACTTTGTCTTATTGAACCGCCCGATTCTACTATTAGCATATCTTATTTAGAGATCATTTGATAACCCAATTAATATATCAAAACTTCCGAATGTACTTCAAGCCCTTGATTTAGACTCATTTAGGCTCTAAGCTCACTGTAATCAAACTCCAAACGATCCTTAATTTAATTTCGGGAGTTTTCAATTCAAATGTATATCGAGATTCATGCTCAATTAAATTGGTTTTTGATGACGTATCAAACGTTAATTTTAATATCAAATTAAAAAATTAAATTTATTATGATATATTTTGTATTAGAATTTTCTGATATAAATTCTTTTTTTATAAATAAAGGATGCTAACTAGGATTGATAGAATCAACAACCCTGTCAATTTCCAATTCTCAAAGACGAACACCAAGCCAATGCAATCAAACTACTTTGCACCGACTAGGCTGCCCGCTTCCGTCCCAATCCGACGGCCATTTGACGATAAATTTTAACTATAACATATCATAATTTAAAAGGAATCTAGATCGAAAATATTCTTCCAAGTAATTAGAACATAATAAATGAGGTAGGTCCTTAAGCACGTGCTCAATTCTATGCTTTAAGCTTATTTAACTAATATATGGTTAAGATATAATAATAATAATAATAATAATAATAATAATAATAATAATAATAATAATAATAATAATAATAATAATAATAATAATAATATAATAACAATAATATAACGGCGGTAACGGCGGTCCTCACACTGATGAACACGCAATATTCCACCCAAGACCATTAATGTTTCCTGTAGCCGTCGTATAGCCACTTGGCCACAGAGAAGGCCATAGCCCGGGCAAAAGCAAGTTTTAAAAACGATCCAAAGCCCCAAGCCTGCACGCTGGGGTTTTAAAATGCGGGAACAGAGTTCAGAAGCTCTGCTCTCTGATTCTCTCTCGCCACCGAGGTATCGATTACGGCAGCTGTTGAGATCTCCAAGGATTCATTCAGCTATTTATCACTGGAATTCTAGGGTTTAGAACCGCAAGAGCCGCGCCTAAATATAGCAACAGAGGGAGATAGGGCAAAGCGGATTCATCGGATAACACGAGGACTACAAGTAATACAAATATCAATTAATCATGACCGCTCACGGATTCTTCCCTTCCTCCGATTTTCGATTTCCTCCTTCGATTTATACGGTTTGCTAGTGTTATTTGGGGAGGGTGCTGATTCCGCTCAATGCTTTGTATGGCAGGGAGGAGGAGAACTGGAGACTGCTTTGTTGAGGTGTTGCAGACGAAGAAGAGAGAATGGAGCCGAAGCGTATGCTGATGTCGGCGTTGGGCGTAGGACTTGGCGTTGGGGTGGGGTTGGGTCTTGCAGGTAGCCAGACGTTGGGGAAATGGGCGGCCCCCGTGCAGGCAGCTGGCGTGACGGCGGACATGATCGGGGAGGAGCTGATGAGCCTCGTGACGGACGGAAAGGAGAGTAAAGTTACCTTCAATGAGTTCCCTTATTACCTCAGGTAAATGAATGATGATAAAAGTTTTCATTTATTTATTTGTTTTTTTTTTCTCGGCATATCGTTTTCGTCTTCTATGCTCGCCTTGGGTTACGAATTGTAAGATCACTAGGAGGTGAATATGTACGGGTCTTGTGTAGAATGATCGGAGAACCGAATCCTAAAATCCAGCCTTCATCCTATCTACCGATTCTGTATTGCATATACCTAGTTCGTAAATATATATCAAAAGTGGGATATTTCGTTGCAAATTTTCCGAATTGATAAATAATTGTTTTCGACTTCCGAGTTCCAACCCTCTTCGGCACTTCTCGCCTTCACCCTTTTCCTATCCGGCTATCCCCGCTGCCTCCACTTCATACTATTTGCAAAATTTCTCAATAATGTAAGTTTATCTATATGTTATTTTAAATTTTAGCATTTCTGATTTAATCTTTTTATATAATTATTATTATGGATTAATCTTATATTAGTTAATAACCTTAAAACATAGAATTGGGCAGGTGCTTAAGGACCTACCTCATTTATTATGTTATATATAATTGGAAGATTATTTTCGATCAAGATTCCTTTTAAATCATTACATGTGTTATTAGAAGTGGAAGGCAATGTGGCTTCATGGTTGGGGGCCATGGCTCCCATTTCAATATGGGAAATTTGAGTGCATTAACTGTTAATTTCTATTGTTTATGATTTAATTTGCTCCTGTTAAATTCTAATAATTGCAATTTAATAAAATGGCATTTAAAAAATCTAAATCGTATTTTTACTAATTTATCCTTTATCTCGATTTGTTAAAATATGTATTGTTATTTTAAAGGCAAAATATTAAATTTCTAAGATATACATCACAAATTTTGAAGGTATTTGTGTATGGAAGTTTTAGATTTTTAATGGAAAATACTATAAAAATGAAGATATCAAAATAATTTTAAAGACAAAAAAGAAAATTTGAACAATTATGTGAAATATATGGATTTGTAGGAGTGATATAAAAGTTACATTTATTTTTTCAACGCGCGTGCCACACATTTTTTTTGGGATAGTTAGCGGATTCGAACACGAGCCGCGTGGGAGGAAAAATTTCGCTCAATCAGCGAGCTGCACGCACGATCTCCATGCCACAAATTTAAATAGATCTAGAGGAAAAGTACATCAGGTCATCTTGATAATTTTTTTCCTCTAAGTTGGTCTTGGTAAAATTTTGGCATGGAATGGTAGAAGTTTCAAGTTATTTCAACTCGGACAGAGCAATTCTCCTTACTAGTGGATTTTCCTTGATTTGTGCGATGAATTATTTCCATAATTAAAGTGAGCTCAACGATTGTTTTTTTAATAAGATTAAATAAATATTTTCCTTAGAGTAATACAAAGTAATCAATGATTTATTTTTATTAAAGTAGTATGTAGATTTCTGATGATATGCTGCAAAAATAGAGATCTAAATGTAATATTATTGGATTCTTATATTTATGAGGATAATATATTTTTAAAGATGCTTAATTTTTATCAATCTAATCAGTTCTCTGCCAAATATGTGCTAGCTGCAATAAGTTGATCGAAGAGATTAGTATGTAGATTTTCTGATGTTATATGTCAATATTAAAGATCTAAATGAAGTGTTTTTTTGGATTCTTATATTTATAAGGATACATAATATTTCAAAATTGCTAATTGTTTTATCATTCTAATTGTTTCTCTGCCAAATACGTGCTAGCTAGCAATAAGCTGATCTATAGTGACCATATAATTAATTAATCTAAACGAAATGAACGCAACAGTCTTGTGAGAGTTAAAAAACAAATTATTGAAGAGAGCTCCGCACGTGCATGAATCACCTCGCTAGGGGCGAAACCATGTAGATGTCAGGAGAGGAATTGCCTCCCTTAAAAAAAGAATTTAATTATAAGAGAGGTGCATTTAAATAATTTGTCCCCCCCTAAGCTTCTTACTTTTGCCCCTCTTTTGCCATAACCGCCCGTAATTACCCTCACAAAGCCTGCAAAAATTTCAAAACTATCCTTACAACTAAAATTTGTTCCGAGTGCGCTGCCCCCTTGGACCCCCGACATATCTGCGAAGCGTATAACAATCAAGGATATGAACTAATAGGGGTCGAACCAAATTCAATGCATCTCTAACATGTATTTTGTAGAAATTGAATGATTAATCAATTGTATCATTTTAATTTTTTTTTTTTGCATATAAATCATCCATACTTCAACCTAAATTTTGTTTATTAACCTAAATTTTGTTTTAGAATAAACAAATCATCAATGATTTTTCTTTTTGGTAGCTAATATCAAGCTTCCTTTTTGGTGACATATTTTTTTGTAATGAAGGGTAGAGCCAAATTTGAGGCAACACCAACATTTACTTATAAGTTTGGTCCTCCTGAAAATTAAGTCTAGTTCCGCCCTTGCACCTCGCCCATGCTTTTCATGCTCACAACAACTTGACAACATCAATTGGAGCCCGCGTGTGTGTGGGCAATTGATCATAATTTATTCCTAGCATGTTTCTACAGTGCACAGTCCAGTGGGGAAATGAGGGGCTTTTTACTTAGTTTGAGAAAATTCTTCTTATAATTTTGTATAGATTGAAGTTTACTTTTAAATTTTCTTATAATAATTTATATTATGAATGTTTTGCAGCCCTACATTTAAATAAATAATCTCTTCCCCATTCACGTTAAATTTTTATTCTGTGGTGTGTATTAGTGCTACCTTTTGACCTGTAAAGGATAATCAAGATTTAGACCGTCTCTCCTTTGACGCGACTATGACAAGTTGTTGGGACCACACTGTCAGATTGACGTTAAGGGCAAATTGTCCAAGAATATCACAGCAGAAGAGTAGTGCAGTACTATTCTTTTTATGGACCAATGTGCATATAGTGATTTTTAATTATAGTTTCGTTGGTTCTGGTTATGAACCCTGGGAGAAGCTACATGGTAGTGCTGCATTAGCAAATTAGTTAGGTTTTCTTTCTGAAATGTCAGTTAAAACAAAACACTCTTTATGGCTATGAAACTAGTACACCATTATAGTTAGGCCATTGAAATCATATAAAACTTGTGTATAAACTTGGTAAGGCGTATGGAAATTTTAGTTACACCGTAGCCTACAGTTTCTTATCAAACAACTGGGTCCACGTTCGACTAAAAGAAGCCAAGAACTTCGTTGAAGCCATTATCTAACAATTTCCAAGGCTAAGGCCAACTTTTTCAAGGCTTTTTGTTACTGCTAGATAATTAATATCATGATCCTTGTATTGCATGTTGGTTTTCCTTTTTAGTTTTACTATCAGTTGCAGAAGAATTAGCTTGGTTGCAACTACCATTTACACCTACTTATGATGATCCCTCTACTGTGGATCATTTTCATGACTCATATGGCTCTCCAGACCAGGTAAGAATTTGGATCATTTTAATGACTCGTATGAGTATTTCAGATCAGTTTTCTTATGAGAAAAGATCTCTGTGAAATTGCCGCTTTTCGGTTTGCATTGGAGAGTGAATATGTGCCTATTTGAACTTGTTAGCTGTTTATTTTTTTTATTGTTGCGCATGCAATTATTGTCCTTTATCATTGATGTAATTTTACTTTTCCTTTGTTTAATGAAGTTGAAGTTATGAAACATGGGCCTTTACAATGAACCGTTCGTAACTTAAAGCCAAATTATTTAGTTATATTTTGTTGAAAATTTCTGAAAAGATTGATTCATTTTACTTTTTAATTTTATGTTTTTTAAACAAAAAATGTTATTGTCACTTTTGTTAGTTGTTGATTATTTTATAGTAGTCAATTCGTTGTTTACTTTGCGGTTACTATCATTGAGCTTCCAAGTAAATTTGTAATCTGAATCTTTAAAACTTTTACGAATGTATGCGGAAGGTATTATGAGTTATTGGATTGATTTCCATATAAATATTAAAATGTGTTATAGTAGAAATTTATAATTATTATTACTGTAATATATTCTCATTATTAACTATATCTTAATACTCTCTTCCATCAGCTATATATATAGAAACTCTTATATCAACATATCATTCAATTGCAATACAGGCAGCGGAATTCCAGCTTTTCTTACAACTTCATGTCTGGAAAGTTCATTTCCATCTCTTGGTTGATATTATCTGACCTTCATTAGAGTTGTGTCCATTCTTCTTATTTTCATGAAAAAGCTGAAAAAATATTGTCATATAAGTAACAATGTTGGAAGAATACTTTTCTAAACTATGGTTAGGAATCATGGTTCAATTGTACTACTACCTTATATATTGTTGACAGATTATTTACAGCTGCTTGTCCAATATACTGAACTTACACATGAAATACATAACAGATGCAATTATGATTTACATTTAATTTTCTAGATCTTAATTAATTTGGTTAATTTATCAATATTTTTAGTTTTATAAATTGATATTTGAAATGATTTGCAAATCTATTATTTTGATTGTTTTATTGAATCTTTCAATTCATATGTATTGGCTTTTCTTGTTGACAACAGTGAGCAAACACGAGTGGTGCTGACGAGTGCAGCCTTTGTTCACTTGAAGCAAGCTGAGTTCTCTAAGTTCACACGAAATCTTTCTCCCGCAAGTCGAGCCATTTTACTCTCAGGGCCCACAGGTATTTTTCATCGAAAATCATATTTCATGTCTTTTCTATTGGTAATTTTTTGAATGCTTGACACTAATTTTTAAGAAACTTCTTTGTAAAGAACTTTATCAGCAGATGCTTGCGAAAGCTTTAGCTCACTACTTTGAGTCCAACTTGTTACTGTTAGATGTATCAGATTTTGCACTTAAGGCAAGTGAATGCTGTTATGCTGTTATTCTTGTTCTTGCATTTTTATCACATGTTGATTTACTTTATTGTTGGCATCAGGTCCAAAGCAAATATGGATTTGCGAACAAAAATTCTGTAAGTTTTCAATGACTTGTCTATATTATTATTGCTAAACTTATGCCATGTTTTAGTTGTATCAACGAGACAAAATTAATTTCTCTTATATGTTTTATGATTTTTTATCTATGTTGATAATATTCATGTTAGGCACATGTAATCATAGCTTTTTTAATTCTTATGCATAATCTTAATGATAAATAGGTTAAAACGGGAATCTGTGCCTTCTTTCTTTTCATCTATTGAGAACTTGTTTCATGCTACTTTTCATTTTTATTTCATGGCTGCCTTTTTTATTGAAATGGCAGGCTTTTAGAAGGTCCATTTCTGAGTCAACGCTTGAACGTTTAACCAGCATAATTGGATCATTTTCTATTCTTCCTCAGGAAGAACCAAAAGGTTCTTTTTCAGGTACATTTTATGCATTGTTATATTCTTTTACTTGTTCGGTGTTCCTGCTTATGTGAACTTGGCATCATTGTTCAGCTCATGTTGTCTCATGTTATATCTATATTGTTAAACCATGTAAATGTATGATTTATGCAGTTAATATGGAAATAACTTTAGCATTCCTATTTGTCTTTTTTTTAAGAATGAGTATTGTTTGTTGGAGTGCTTGGAGGCTTTATGCATAAAGTCATCCCCCATAATATCCTTAGTTTAGTTCTTGCTTGACAAATACTGTGGATGCTCGATGCTAATTCCTTTTCTATATTGATTAGAGAAGAAAGGAATTAGTTAAAGTTTATCATCTATTGCTAATTTTTTATTGTGGTAATTTTGTAATCGAAAAAGGTTTTTTTTAGTGAAAATTTGGTGTATTCAACTAATCTGAAATATTAAATTTATCCAAATTTAGCTTGGACTCTTTTTTTTGTGACCTTAGCAAGCCCATCATATTTTTTTTTCACGTTTTAAGTACTTTTCTCTTGACTAATTTTGATTTGTTTTTTCTTACTTAACTTCATTTTCTCTGTTTAGGATCTTTGCATAGACAAACCGGCGGATTAGATTTAAGATCAAGGTACAGTAAATGTGAGCTTCTTTAATGAAGATTAGAGAGCACACAAAGATTTAGCACTTTTTTTATAAAACTTATCCAAGTGTCTATTTTTGGCTTTTTCTAGGGGCCTAGAAAGCTGCGGGAGTATTTCAAAACTTCGTAGAAATGCATCTGCCTCGGCTGATATTGGTAGCCTTTCATCAGAGTCCACTTGTATGAATCAAGGTGATTATGCTTTTCTTGTATATCAGCTATGGTTCTTAATAAATATAATGTTTTTTTGTCTTAAGGGTACTAATTTGTATGTAAAAAGTTGGTTGCCAGTTAACTACATGATGCGGAATTGCTCCTGTCCTCGCAAAGTGGCTTTTGTTTTGAGGGTTTCCAGTTTTGGTTATCCCTTATTTTCTGGGTACTACTTCCACTTGTTATGGTGTGGCTTTTGTGAGCCTCTTGCAAGTTATCTCGTGCATAGTTATTTGTGTGTTTCATATTTTCTGGGGATATTTTAAACTGTGGTCGGAATTAATTTTGGATTTGTTATTAATTTGAATTGAGCTAATCCTATGCAATGTTATTTGGAGTTTATAAACAATTAATCTGGAGCATGTAATTTACAGCTATAGCTTCAATAAAACTAACACCACAAAAATAGCAAGTAATTATCTTGGACACGGAAAGGGATAAGCACATGGAGAAGGCATCAAGGAAGCCACATGTAATCAACAAAGAACCGATTGGTGCAACTTTGAAAGCCAAAACCAAACAAATGTCCCAACAGCAGCAGAATCCCAATTGAATGGTTCAAAATAATAATTACAGCAACTGAATCACAATTGAACTACCCAAAATAATAATATCAGCTACTGACCAGAGAGACAAATAATGAACTGAATTAGGGATGAGAATCAAAACCAAATAAATTAATATCAAACTAACTCTGACTTGAGAGAATAGTCCATTATCTGCAGTGATCATTATCATAGACATGTTTATACCAAAATAAATTAACATGAAATAAAAAAATGTGAAATAAGAACAACTAAAGTAAATATCAATGTACTTCAATAATGTTGCTGTTGGATTAAGTTATTATCTCGATCGCTTGTGTTTTAATAATAGCTTTTAAATTAGATGCCTGAAAGTTATAAGATGTTAACTCTAGGAAAGTGTTCGATGTAATATAAATAATAGAATCCTCTGCCTGGAGAGGAATTGAATATCTGTAAATTAATCTTTGGAAGGAGTATTGTTATAAAACGAAGTGCTTAATGAATTGCATGAATATTGAAGTTTGGAAGAGAATCAGCATAGAATAACGCAATTAAGAATATATAAGCCCTGAACTAAGGAAAAGATGGTGACTAGAAGGAATGTAATGCAAGCAGAGCATTTAGGAGATGGGATATGTAAAATGTATGCGGTTTCAATTTATAATTGTGAGGATTTATTTTTTTTTGCACAACAGGATTTTAATTGTGGATTGCTAATCTAGTATGATTATTTTCATAAGGTTTTTGAAGAGAAACCATATATTGTTTGAATGGGGTTTCCACATAACTTGGTTTTGATGAGAATGATTTTTTGGATAAGTGTAAATCAAAACCAAAACACATCGATTACTTGTATTCCAATGGGAATTTAAAGGCCAAAAAGTCATCCCCACCTAAATTTCCCTCGGGATGTCCTGAGGGATTTTTTTTTCCTATGACTGACATGAGAAAGATATGGATATGACTTGGAAAAATAACATGCCATGTCAAGGACATAGTGCTCTTCGTTATATTTAAAAATTATTCACTAAAAGGTTGCATAAACATCTTTTTTTTTTGCAAAATTCCTATCTTATTTTGCACGATATTGTGGAAGTAGAGTATTTGTTACCATCGAATTGCCATACTTACAACACAATGCATATAAAACAAGATTGGGAAGGTAATACAACTTTGCAGTAATACAGTGACAAGAATATACACCACAATATGTAGGATATAATGCAACAATGATTGCTAAGCAAGTGCTAGTGATGAGGACATCCTACCGTGGAAAGTTTATCAGAGAAGGAATCAGAGATCGATGACCATGATTAGTCCACTTTATTTTTGATTTATTATTTGTATTTGATTTCTTTATGTATCTTTTCCGTTTTTACCCTCACTTGAGGAAGTAGGCTTATTTAACCCTAGGGGGTACTTTTGTCTTTAGAAATGTTATTGTATTTTGACTATTTATAATCCTTTCCCCTCCTTTGAGAGTATGATGATTAATATTATGAAAATTTTAGCACTTGTGTTCGTGGAGAGTTGTGAGAATTTTTGGAGAGTTTGAAGTCCTTAGGTGAGGGAAAAGCAATACTCATAAGCCGTAGGAAGCGTCCGGGCTCGTAGTTCTTCTCCCCTCCTAGAAGGCGGCCCAAAACTTCCCTTCCCTCCTCCTACCTGCCGGCCCAAGATCACCCCTACACCTCTTAGTCACTGGCCCCAACCCCCAACCCCTCCTAACCGACGACCCAAGACCACCTTCCCCTCTCGTAACCGCCAACCCCAAATCCTCCCCTTCAAGCCACCGTCCCCCTCCCTCCTTCCCCTTGAATCCAAATTCATCATAACATTCACCACTTTTCTAAATTATCTCTTTGTAAATTTGGAAGGTCAATTAATTTAAATTTGAATTTATTTGAATTTGAAATTCATTCCTTAAATAAGATGAGTTATATTAGGAAAGTCCCTCCAATCAAGGTCATTTGAATTTGAAATTAAATTACAGAGATAATTGTATTAAAGTCTCTTTCTTAATTTAAATTGGTTTTGATTGGTAACTCATTTAAGCCCCTCAATCCCCTCAAATCTTCATTAAATCATGTGGGCCCCTCCCTTCCCCTCCTCTCTCTCTCTCTCTCATCTAATTATGAGGCCCATTAAATCTCCCCAATCAATCGATCAATTCCTTATCTAATTGGAAATCATTTCCGAGATTCCCTAAATCAAATCCCCCATTCAAGCTAGCCGTTCCCTTTTCCTCTCTTTTATTTCTTGTTTTGTTTTCCCCAATTATTTCCCCTTAATTATTCACTCCCAAGTTTGGAGATAATTTCCTTCTTCCTTGGGCCACCTATCACCTCAAATCCCTCCACCATTGATGTTGCTATGTGCAGCCCATAGTTTTCCATAGCCCACCACCAAATCCCCTAACCATAATCTCACTTACTCCAAGAGTGGAACTTCATGCACTTGCTGTCCAAGGTTTCCAAGACTTGCGGGATTGTTGTCCAGAATTTCTCCAAACATCAGAGTGCTATCCAAACTCTCTGGAGGTGCCAGATTGCAGTTCGAATTTGTGAGAAGACTTCACATTATTGCCCTTCCTTCAGAAGCAACCACACATCATCGCCGTTGTCTCGTATCTCCTATTTTTGGGTAAACTCTCTCCCTTCCTTGCAGCTCTTAATCCTCCTTCAATCTTGTCATCATTTGATCATGAAGATCTATCTGCACAACCCAGATTAAGAGTGTAAGTGAGCGGATTCCTTTTAGTGACTATTCTAATTGTTAAATTAGGGATTCCTTTTGAAAACCCTAAATTCGCATGGTATAATTTGATATGATTGTTTTACATTTCTAATCTTTTCTTGTGTAATGGATTGTCGAAGCTTAATCACCAATTTGTTGGCTTAAACTTTGCTAAGAAACATGAGAAGTTAATTAATTGCAAAGTTCTATTCTTGTTTGTGTAATTTCCAATCGATTGCATTTGCTATTACATATAGTTCTACATCAGCTAGGTTTAGCTTATTGGTAATGTGAAGAGAGTGGTAATAATTGCTTTAGAGTGTTTTGCCTATGTGTGGTGGTTTGAATGTATATGGATCTCTACCTTTTCTATCCAACAAAAAGATAGTTGAGAGTATAATTGCCTTTAATGTTTTTTTTTTCATAAATATTGATTACAACTTTGGTGGTCTTTTTTCTCTTATTTGTATGACTGTCATCAATCTAGCTCTTCCTGTCCCACCCAAGCGCACCGGAAACTGGACTTTTGATGAAAAGCTGCTTATACAAGCACTTCACAAGGTACATAGTATTTTGTATAACGTTTTTTCTTTCTAATTATAGAAATTCCTTGGTTTTTTTTTTTGAAAAGCATTTATTCTTGAGTTTGTTTGAGAAAGATGGTGATCTTCACAGTTATATGCAGGTTCTTGTTTCAGTTTCAAAAGATAATCCTATCGTCCTGTACATAAGGGATGTTGAGGGTCTAGTTTTCAGATCCCAAAGGATACATTCTATGTTCCAAAAAATGTTGAAAATGTTAACTGGACCGGTGTTGATACTTGGTTCAAGGATCGTTGAATCGGATACTAATTATGGAGAGGTGGATGAGAGGCTCGGTATTTTGTTTCCGTATAACATAGAGATTAAGCCTCCACAAGATGAAAGTCATCTTGTAAGTTGGAAATCACAATTGGAAGAAGACATGAAAATGATGCAGTCTCAGGATAACAAAAACCACATTTTGGAGGTGCTTGCATCCAATGATTTGGACTGTAATGACTTGGGTTCAATATGCTTAACAGATGCAATGGTTATAGGCAATTATATTGAAGAAATTGTAGTTTCCGCTGTCTCTTATCATTTGATGCATAACAAAGATCTTGAGTACAGAAATGGAAAACTTGTCATTTCTTCAAAGAGGTAGATAGTTTATGTTGATTTACTCGAGTTTACTGACTTCTTCAATTATCTTCTCTACATTCTTTTTTTTCCCTTACTATTTATTTCCTTACAACAGTTTGTCCCATGTACTAAGTATATTCCAAGAGAATAAGCTTGGCGATAAAGATTCTCTAAAATTGGAGACAAATACTGATGCAACAAAGGTGCGCCTGCTTGCTTTTACTGTATTTTGTCACATTTTCAAATATATAGATGCACGATAGATTTCCTTCTTTTCTTGGAAAAAGGCGAACTTAAATTTTATTTATTTATTTATCAGGAGGATAATTCAGAAAGTGAGAACACAAAAAAACCTGAGACGAAATTTGAAGGCACTTCTGAAAACAAAAGTGAATCAGAGAAGTCAGGTGTAGCTGCTAAAAATGATGGGGGTTTATTGCCAAAAGCAATTGTGAGTTATCTTAGACATCAGCATCATTATCATTAATATCATCAAGATCATTAGCTTTATCCCAATGATATCGTATCGGGCTGGTCTATACTTTTTCAGTCTTCATTCATTCCCATTAATTGCTTGCATGAGATGGTAGCTGTTCTTCTAGAATTTTTTTTTTGCACAACTTATATCCAGATTAGCTTTCGTATACTCTTTTTTCTCCTAATCCCTTCACATTAATTTTATTTACTTATCTTGTTGATTCAACTTCTATCATTTTCTTCTTTTGCTTCTAAAAATCATGAATCATCTAATAGAAGCATCCAATCGGGTGTTTTTAATTTCTTTTGCTCTTTCTATTTTAACTCTTCTCCAAACTTTGTTTACGTTTTTATAACTATAATGAAAGTTCTCGTTGTCTGGTCTAAGGGCATATCTATTGCTTGGTAATGCAATGCTCTATTTTCATTCTGCAATCAACATGTGCGTACTTGAACAAATATGTGCTTACTCTTCCTGCATACGTTTTTTAGGGTGACTCTTTTCTTTTTTTGCGGGGTTTAGGGTTGGGATAATGATGTCTTATTTTCTTCTCTAATTAGCTTACTCCTTATATCTTAAAGAGGATTGACTTCAATTGCACTCTTGTATGTAGGAATTTCCTCCAGACAATGAATTTGAGAAGCGCATCAGATCTGAAGTGATCCCAGCAAGTGAAATTGAAGTAACATTTGATGATATAGGTGCTTTGGATGATATAAAAGAGTCCCTTCATGAGCTCGTCATGCTTCCGCTTCGGAGGCCAGACCTCTTTAAAGGAGGTCTCCTTAAGCCTTGTAGAGGAATACTACTTTTCGGACCTCCTGGAACTGGGAAGACTATGCTGGCAAAGGCCATTGCAAATGAAGCTGGAGCAAGTTTCATAAATGTTTCAATGTCTACCCTCACATCAAAATGGTTTGGTGAAGATGAGAAAAATGTGAGGGCATTGTTCACACTCGCTGCGAAAGTTTCACCCACTATTATTTTTGTGGATGAGGTTGATAGCATGCTTGGGCAAAGATCAAGGGCTGGTGAGCATGAGGCAATGCGGAAGATTAAGAATGAGTTCATGGCTCATTGGGATGGGCTCCTGACAGAAGCCGGGGAAAGAATCCTTGTTCTTGGAGCAACAAACAGACCATTTGACCTTGATGAAGCAATAGTTAGGAGGTTTGAACGCAGGTTTGTTTTATTTTTTTTGGTATTTATACATGATCTCTTGGACATACCTTCAATATTTCTGTATTATGCGCAGGATAATGGTAGGCCTGCCATCTGTTGAGAGCAGAGAACTGATTTTGAAATCACTTCTGTCAAAAGAAAAGGTTGAAGATGGACTCGAATATAAGGAACTTGCAGTAATGACAGAGGGATATAGTGGTAGTGATCTTAAGGTTTGTAGGTTTCATATGATTTGTGTCTTATTAGATGGTATAGGTTTTCAACTAGTTATCACTTACTGAAGGAAAATTGTTTTAGCAGAATCTGTGCATGACAGCAGCATATCGTCCTCTTCGGGAGCTAATTAAGCAAGAAAGGCAGAGGGAATTGGTAATGACTGTTCACCTTACTGCTTAGCTTTCAAAATTTTAAGAAATTGGTACTTCTTAAATATTCAACTTTGGTTTTATCCTTGACAACTAGTATTTTGACCTACATAATTGGACACAATAGAGGAAGTAAAGTTAGCCTTACTCAGCCTTACTCTCTTTGCCTAATAAAGGGTTGTGAGTTTGGTGCCTGGTTCTGAGAGCTTTTGCCTTGAATGCTTAAAATAAAGAAATGCCATTGTACTATATTCATCTGGGGAAATTTGATGAATGGTCTGAGCCTTTAAGACTAGGTTGCTGACTCTGTTTTATTTGATAAAAGGAATATATCCAATGAGAACTACGCTCTATTCTTGCTGGAAAAAAAACTTAAGTTGGTAGTAAACTCCTGTTGTGAATAGTTTGTCCTAATTTGTTTACTCGTTTTAACTATACTATAACAACAACAAGCCTTTATCTCACTAAGTGTGGTTGGCTTATTTTACCTACATTTAAAAGAAATACCGAGTAAATCTTTTGATGCATGCATGATATGCTTCTTGGCAATCTTAGAAGGAAAAACACCTTTAGAGTAGGTGTAGACTCCCAAGAGAGGAAGAGAAGAGAGAATTTAGAAAATCATTCATTCCATGACCAATTTCTTACAACAATTGGGTAATTAAACTTTTACTATCTCAATAAGCGAGCTTGAGTTTGTGAGCTCAAGCTCGAAGCTCAATAAGCTTGACTTGCGAGCTTTTTATTGAGTTGAGTTTGAACCGGCTCGGCTCACTGACACCCCTAAGCATCACAAAAAAATTGATTGTGATGATCATATTGCTTAAGGAGAGATAATATGACTTAGGGTTTATGTATTAGAACTAAAATTGAGCTATATGTTCCTCTATAATTTTCTTCATAGTTGATGCTTTCTTAAAATATTGTTGTTGCATTAATTATCTACTTTATGCTGCATTAAATTTTTTAGAGGGCATTGAACTACCATGATTTTCTTCAATTTTAATTTTGTCATGCTAAATGCAGTAGTTTCTTTAGGTAAGATGGAACAAGAGAATGATTGTTTTTCAGAGTTGCATTTGGTCCATTCCATAAACCTTTTGTCACGTCATGGTAACAGAATTTTGAATTGCTCCTTTGGTGGAGCTTGACCAAACTCTTATAAAACCCTGGTGGGCACATGTTAACACTACCTAGTGCTATTTTATATGGTGCAAATTGGTAGAGCCAAAAAGGAAACAAGATATTGGCAAAATAATATCTTCTTTTTTTGACAAGTGCTGATTTATGACTGGCCGATTGATCAAAATTAATCTATAAATGTTGACCTCCACGATTAAAATAAAAAAAAATCAAAATCAAATCCCATACCTGCTCTGTTCGTCGCACGTCGTCGCTGCTCTTCCCACGATCCTCGCATGTCGCTCGCACGATTGACGCCGCATCCGCCATGACTCTGCACGACGAGCTCGCGTCGTTAAATGGCCACGAAAAGGAGGCCTTCGGCCTCTTTGACGCTCCTCGATCTTTTCCGCTCCCATTCTCCCTCTCGACCCCGCTCTGACAACGACGTTCCCTTCCAGTCGATTGGGAGTTGCGACACCTTGGATCGGAAACAACCGCAGGAGCTCGCTGGCTTTGGAGCTTCGACGACTCGCCCTCCCGGTTGGGCTGGACGTTACGACGTTTCGATCGGAAGTGGGAATGGGACCTGCTCGATGTGCAGGAGTTTTCTCTCTGTCGTGTGCCTCCGACCCCGCTCCCTCAGGGTCGCCCGACCTTTCTCCTTCGACTGGCGTTCCCTTCCTGTTGAGAGGGAAGTTACGACATTTTGATTGGAACAAGAACTGGAGCTCGCTGTTGTGTAGATAACTTTCTACCTTTAGCGCGCCTCTCTGGCCCTTTGTGGCTGTTCGATTACACTCCATCCCTGACGTTCCTTTCCTGTCGGATTGGAAGCCGTGAGATTTTGATCAAAAGCAACAGTGAGAGCCACTCGTTGTGAAGGTAACTTGATCCCTTTCACGCACTGCGTCGACCAAACCCCGTCGATCCGCCGAACAGAGAAGGGAAGGAGAGGGATGTTTATTTATTTATTTATTTTTGTTTATTATTATTATTATTATTATTATAGTAATGATAATACTAATAATAATTATTATTAATAAATCTCAACCTCACGATCCAAAAAGAGCTCCACAGCTGTGAACAGTAATCCGTGGGAAGACTACCTGGATTACATCAATTCCTTCCATAGTTGATTTATTGATTTAGGAATAATTGTATTCTCATTATTATAGAATTATTTGTTTCCTTATCAATACACCTTGTATAGATCTATAAATAGGGAGTGGATTG
>NW_021319342.1:671970-688234 GCF_001605985.2 Dendrobium catenatum
ACAGTGGTCTAGTAAGTGTTGACCATGTATCATCAAAGGATCAACTTGTAGATATCCTTACTAAAGGATTAGATAGTTCTGCCTTTCTCCGAATGATTGACAAGCTGGGAATGATGGATCCATATTTGCCAGCTTGAGGGGGAGTGTTCTCAATCTCACGATCCAAAAAGAGATTCATGGCTGTGAACAGTAATCCTTCGGAAGACTACCTGGATTACATTAATTCCTTCCATAGTTGATTTATTGATTTAGGAATAATTGTATTCTCATTATTATAGAGTTATTTGTTTCCTTATCAATACACCTTGTATAGATCTATAAATAGGGAGTGGATTGCATAATAAAATTCAAGCTTTTCCCTCTCAAATTCTCAGTTTTAAAAATTATTATTATTATTATTAAAAAGAATACAAAAATGTTGCCTCCATCTTCGTGCCCTCTTGCCTCGACTGGTGTGTCGGGCCGGCAAACCACCTATGCACACCTTTGTTGTGCGTGATAGGAGGGAACCCGGTGCGACTCCTACGACGAGGTAAGCGAGCGACCCACCGCCCTCCTGCCTCGACATGCGCGTCGAGCCTGCAAACCACCTATGCACGACTTTATTGAGCGTGGTAGGAGGGAACCCGGTGCGACGCACACGATGAGGCCAGGTAAGCCTGGTGCACTCTTTTCTTAGCATGGCCGAAACATTTCATAAGCACCCCCGAGCGGGGGGAAAGCAAATTGCTCTTTTCTTGTAACAGGTACCGAAGACCCCATGCACGTCTTTGTTGCGCGTGGTGGGAAGAAAGATCACGGCCACGGTGTCCTCGAAAGAGGGCACCTACCATGCACGCCTTTATTGCGCGTGGTGGGAAAGGCCCAATTTTCCGTAGTTTTCCCTTAAACGGGTGAGACGCCGGGAGGTTGTCGAAATTTTGGGTGAAATATAATTGTACTCGGATATGTTTGAACTCAAAAAGAACAAAAGATGGACTCCAATGAACAATGACATGTGGACTTTTGAACTTGATTGAACACGAGCAGAGGACCTGAAGAAAACCTAAATGATTTTTAAAGTCAAAATTCAAATGAAAAGAAATCAAAACGAGGCCAAATTCAAATTAATTGAATATACAATTGAACTCAAAAGACTCTAGAAGACTTTGAACAATCATTTGAACATGCACTCGAACTCAGACTATATAACATTAAGTGGGACTTGTAAACTCGGTGAGTTCAAGTCTAAATGAAGCTTGAACTTGCAAATGAATTACAAAGAACTTAATGTGGACCACAAGAGGCTTGAATCTCCAAAGGCTTCAGGAGACCTGTACTTCTACTCAAACCTAATCTACAATTTGAATATGTATACCGAATTGAACTTGAACTAGATTCAAACATGAATTTGGATATTGAATATAAACAAAGTGTAGAATGACATAGACATCTGAATGATCAATAATCAAGCTTCAGGATCAAGTGCATATCAACAAATAATTATGACACTCCCTATGCAAGTGGAGAGATTTGGCATGAAAGCAAGCACATCAGTCCCCTATAAGCCTAAGGAAATTGGCACACAAGTGAATGTGGCAAGAGGGCGGCTAATGTATGTGAAGAAGTCAACGATGAATGAACGAAATCCTACGACAATCCCTATAAACGCCTGTCGATTGAAGAAGGCAACACTGTCAATTGATAGTGGAAGATCCGTCCCTGCAAACAAGTACAATTAGCAAACCACCTGAGATTGGTGAAAGGTGGATGTAATGCAAGGACAACTGTTCTCTTAAGAATATTTCCAAGAGGACGTAGTGGATACAACAGTCTCCAGCAAGTAAACACACGAGTCACTTGTGGATAACAATATTGGGTATCTCGTAAAGCACAACGAATCCCTGTGGACACAAGTACATATGTCACCTACGACAACGGTGACTGAGATCTTCAAGTACGTCGGGTACAAGGGCAACTCGATGTACGAAGAAAGACACCTCCTGGGAGAATGGAAGAGATGTTTGAGCAAATTCCAACTAAACTTCCTGGTGTTTCGAAATTCCTTCTCGATCCTGTACTCAGGAAGGAAAACAACTCTGGCATCCACAAATATCAGAAATATCAAGTCTGCTACACTGATGATCTTAAAAGGAGTTCTCTTTAAAGCAACAAACTCCAA
Organism: Dendrobium catenatum; assembly: GCF_001605985.2. Taxonomy (NCBI): domain Eukaryota; kingdom Viridiplantae; phylum Streptophyta; class Magnoliopsida; order Asparagales; family Orchidaceae; genus Dendrobium; species Dendrobium catenatum. Next base: position 674,132 of record NW_021319342.1, read on the forward strand.
ACTCCAGAAAGTCCCATCCCCGGTGAATGAGAAAAGGGGAGTCAACATGAAGATGAGGAGATGCCTCATAACATCAAGACTACAACGCCACTGGATCTGCAACACTTATGCAAGTAGACTGAAGGCGTCTACAATCTACAACGCACCACCACTGGATCCGCAATGTTCGTACTAGCGGACAGAAGGTGTGTATAAGCTCTTAAATGAAAAGTTGTGTGCATTCAAATGATAATTATATGCATAATTACAATTATTTTATAATACCCTTGCACGAGCATCGTAGTTTGTATACATGTAGGTACACAAGGGGTATGTCAAATCAATGAAATTCTCAAACACCCGCATGGGCCCCGGCGAGCGTGTTATTGGTACACACGTGACGTCTAGGGATGCTGCGCGGGTTAGTAAATTTGAACCTGATCCTCCTAAGCAAGTAAAAGGGAGTCGACAGGGTATAATTATAAAATGCCACCCAAACACCCGCATGAGCCCCGACGAGTGTGTTATTGGTACACACGTGACATCTAGGGATGCTGCGCAGGCCAATAAGTGAATTCTTGTTCGAACCCGATCCTTATATACAGATTAATAGGAGTTGACAGGATTCGAACCTTCAAACAAATACACGGTTGTGACGATCAGTGTATTTGTTTTAATACATTCATATCAGGCCTTCAAGGCCTATAATCAAGAGAATTCACTAATAAAGGCATAAAACCCATGAAACCTGATCCTCTGTCGATCAGTAGACAGAGTCGACAAGGTTCAATCCAGAAGATGAAAATGCCCCCAAACACCCCGATGATGACCGTGTTGAATGCTAATCTCAATCGGAGGGGTTCACAAAATGCCTCCCATAAGTCCACACAAAATCCAAACTTCGCAAATCCCAAATTTCAAGATATTTAAAATTCGAAATAAATCCATCAATCACTTAAGCAAAATCCATCCACCATCCGCAACAGTTTGCTGGGGTGAACAAATCAAAATTTACTTCAGCTCACAAAGAGTCAAATGCCTAGTCGAAAATATCATAGGATCTATTCTCAAACAATCTCCTGTCAATAAGGACGTTGTATGTGTCCTCTGTCCGGCGATTTTGCTGCCAAATGGCACCGCAGGATAAACAGTTATGACTCGGGGTCATCTGAACCGAGTGGTTTTGTCGCCAAATGGCACAACGAAATACTGGTTATGGCCAGAGCCAATACGCTTCTTAGTGGCATCAAATCCTTGAGATATGAATCAATAGGATATGATCGATAGGGCACAAAGCCCTCTGTTAGCTAAGGTGGATTCAAATTTGTCCTCTTAGGCAAATATTCCCCCAAGGTCTACAAGGTACCCTTGGACGAAGCAACCCATGGCTGCTGACAAGGATCTTTCTGTCAAGTTGGGTCGACTACCTCCTCTGAGTAAGTAAACCAGGGACCACGATGGCCCGGGACGACGGAACCATGTGATCTTGATCGGGTCCATCATCCATTCCCCCATCATCCGTTTTAAGTGCAAGATGGTGCAATCTTCAATTTTAATTATCAAATCTCCAAATCTCCCAATCCTCTAAATTTCCAAATTGTCCAATCATTTCAAATATCCATGCTGCTACTATATGCAAGATAACACGTATATTCTACGTATTTGATTGATGACTAGTCTTAATCGAAAGTTCTCTCTCGTGATCGGGAGGGATAATTAACTATAGGGGCTTGCGCCTATAGGAAACTAGAACTCAGATCATAAAGTCCTCGCAAAATGAGGGCGAAATCTTTGGGTAGTGTCTTATCTATAAACCCATATGCCTTTCAAAATTTACCCCGGAACTTAATCCGTTAAAACTCCCTCGCCGAATAAAAAAAAAACAATCAGCCCGGCGGGGAGGCAGGGAGGCCGGGGCCGAATTTTCGGAGCCCACAACAAACTAATTAAAATCAGGATGAACTGTTTAATATCAAATTATTTATTGTTATTTATAGATAGAGTTTATAGTTTAAGCTTTCTGTTTAAATTTTTCATTCGCATATGTAAGATTGTCATCATACTATTTCTTTTGGGATTGGCATCCGTGTTGCTTTCCTTGCAGGCTTTCTTGTATAACTGGATTTATGAACTGTGCGAACTTAAAAGTTTCTCAAACAAAGTTTACCTTATCATTTTCAGGAAAGAAAGCAGCAGGCTGAGGGAACAGATACGCCGTCAGAGGCTTCCGAAAAAGAGGAAAATCATGGCGCATCACCAATCGTCCTGAGGCCCTTAAACATGGAAGATATGAGGCAAGCAAAGAATCAAGTCAGTATCCTTGTCAACAAGCTTTTTAAACTCGTTTGATCTGTTTTGCAATGTGATTTTGGTCAATCTGTTGGTCAATGCATTTTTGTTGCTCCACCTTATGCCCATGCTGTAACCCTAAGAAACCTAAATCATCTGCATATTGCTTCCCTTTTCTAATTTTGGAATTGCATGCATGTGAAAAATGATAATTAGTGTGATTTAGATTTCATTTGGGACAGCTTTCTTACTGCTTCTTAAAGCAGCTTTTGAGTAAAAAAAATTTAACTTTTATACTAAAAAGCTGTTTTAAGAAGCAGAAAGAAAGCCATCTCAAACGAAGCCTAGATCACTTTTCTTTCTTCTAGTGATCCACCACATGAAGTAGAAAAGTTTTTTTGTTTTGTTTTCTTAGCAATACTGATTCTTAATTATGAAGGAAATAGGATAACATGATTTATTTTCGTAGGAAGATATACAACATTGGTTAACCTCTACATATGTGATAACATTTTCAACTAGGAATTTTTGGTAGTAAACAATGGGCTAGTTTTACATTTGCAATCCTCTTCTCTACTTGTCTAAGGGCATATTAAAGCTAACAACTTCTAACCAATCCAACTATAGGTTAACATATGCAAATCATATAAAAAGTAGATACCCATCATGATGAGACCCAGAAGCTAATAAAACATCTTTATATGGCCTCACTAAATATGTTGGTGATGCAGGTTGCTCCAAGTTTTTCTGCTGAAGGACCAATAATGAGTGAGCTGAGGCAGTGGAATGATTTATATGGGGAGGGAGGCTCCAGGAAAAAGAAACAACTCACTTATTTCCTCTAAAACCGTGCACATAAATACGTCGAAGCCACATACATGTAAAATTAAGTCGCGGCTGATGAAAAATAAGAGAAAAGCTTTGTACATGACCAGTTGATGACTGGTAAATGAAGCATGGAGCCACCTCCAGATTATTTGGACTGCATATAGAAGCTAGGGAATAGAAGAGTAGGATTGTTCAGTGCTGTAGGAGAGAGCAATTTAGGCATTTCTCTAGCTGGGCTTTATATAATATATGTCATTTTATGTTGTTTGATTGTGTTTGGGGCTGGTGCTTTCAATGTAAAGCTAAGAGGGCGCTGTAAGATTATTTGGTTATGGATATGATTTGTTTTAGCATATGTGTGCTTTGTGAGTATATAATTTTAAGATTTAGACCTTAAATCTTAATTCAGATTGATCGTTATTAGTTTGGTTATGTTTGTACTGTCACTACATTGTGCCATGTGAATATAAATATTGGCAAGCCATTCTGTTATTGCAGTGTTCCTTATTGTAATTTTTGTGTGTGATAATTTGGTTATGTTATGCAGCTCACTTTAATGTATTGGTTGGGAGTTTTTGCTATCCATCAAGAGGTTTTGGATTTGAGTGTTGTGTATGCGATGTGTTTGTGACTATAAAAATGGAGAAGTTGTTCTGTTTAATGTATTGTTTATTATTGTAGTCTTTTAAATGGTTTCGATAAGACAATAATTATAATTTAAATATGTGAAATTAAACTTATGGTTGTTTATGACATTCAGAGGATATTTGATGGCCTTTATTACACTTTGAGTATCAATCATATTGTAAATATGGACTCAAGTATTGTGATTTTGGTGATACCATACATTATTGTTTCCTTATTGCTATCTCCTATCAATTGATTATTGTACATCTGTTTTGTCTTGCTCACTATCATATCAAGTTCACCGTTCACTTGCAATTTCAATCAGCTCAAGATTGGGTAGATTAGGGTTGAGTCTGTTTGTAATTTCAACTTTAATGTTCTTTTACCTTTCTTGAGTCGTCATGTATATGATGGATAATAAGCTGAGTAATTTTGCACACACACTCAAAGGAGTAAGTTGGTGAGTTAATTTTTTTTTAAACTAATCGTACAGTACAATTTATATCGTATTGGATGATAAGTTAACCATAAAATTTTAATTATGACACTCTTTGTTAATTGAGATTGATTAAACTAATTGTATTGAACAATCCTAATTGTATAAGACGATAAGATATAATCACAATATTCAGCTGACAATCATAAGTTAGTTAATATTTTAATATTCAAATTTTGCTCTAATTGTATAGTACGATATATATCATACTGGATAATTTATGACAATCATGCCTAAATTGATCTTATGATTAGGAGATTTATTATGGTTTAATTGCTCAATCACATCGTACATGACGATTGTACTATACGACCGAGAGATGCATGGGTCGATGTTTAATCCTCGTCCATCGTCGCTTGTCGTACTAGACGATCAATACGAGCTCTTGAACTAAGTGTACACGATAATCGTAGGATCGTACGGGACGATCGGTACAATCTCTTGAAATGATCGTATAGACTAATATAGTTCGTACTCTCTGGCAGTGTTGTTGTGTACTAATCGTACAGGACGATCTAACGATCATACAAGACGATCCTTGACGACAAATTGAAATTTAGGGCTTCTTTGGAGGCTTTTTATTTAAACTCTTACATTGTCTTGTAAGACACTATTTTTGCTGTTGAGTTTGCTTCAGAGGGAGCTTAGAGAGAGAGAGAGAGAGTTGAGGAGATCTTTGGGAGAGAAAAGAGGGAGAGTTCTTGTAAGGGGGAGTTGTGAGAGCTTCACAAGGTTACTCCAAGCAAAGTTCCTTCCAATCTTCTTCAGGTCTATGCTTTGATTATTGGGTGGCTCCGGGGAGAAATTATTCAACACTAGATCATGGTTCTCTACCAACTATAAGAGGGAGTAAAAGGATTTTTGGTTCTCTGCCAACTACAGGAGGGAGTAAAATGATTCTTGGTTCTCTGTCAACTCTAGGAGAGAGTAAAATGATTCTTGATTCTCTGCCATCTCTAGGAGGGAGAAAAAAGATTTCAGATTCCTGCCTTCACTAGGAGGGTGAAAAAGATTTAAAGTACTCTGTCTCATCGAGTAGGTGAAAGAGATTTTGTAAGAGCCTCTCCGTCTAGTTATGGAGGCTAAAGGATAGTCACTAAAACGTTTAGTGCAATAACCTAGATTGGAGGCCTCCGGAGAGTGGACGTAGGTCATATTTGATCGAACCACTATAAAATCTATTGTGTTAATTCTTTTACTTTTTCACATTTTAATTTCCACACTTTTCTATGATTTGCCATGTGGTTGAAAACTCTGATTTGTTTTGTTATTGTAAATTTATTCGCTTCCACATCCATTGTTGAAATCGTCTAATTTTATTGTTTGAATAAGTATAAAAATACTTTTATTAAAATAACTAATTCACCTCCCCTCTTGGATAGCCTCGGGCTGGTTCTTAGATGTTTAACAACCTACATAAACTTTCACCTCATGTTGTACTTTGTGAATGGAAAGAAGAGTGTGCGAATTTGTATCAAGATATTATGAAACATAATAATAATAATAATAATAATAATACAAATATCTGGTTCTTATCATATTTGCTTCTATTTTGTAATTTTGATTTTATATGTCTTATAATATTCAAAATTATTTAGGCATCTTCATTATTTTTGTATAGAAATATATTTGAAAGTTCATATTTGATAAAAAATCCTGTGATATATAGAAATATGATTAAAATTTTGTGCTTAAATTTTTTAATAAAGAACTCTTGTTCCTTCCCTACCCTTATAACCTTTTCCATTTTTTAATGATATTTGTGCACACATGGTTGATTTGTGGTCATGTTTCATAGCAATGGCCTCTACTTCCTAATTATCATTTCTATTCAAGAGTAATGATGTTATATGTTTGATTATTTAAGTTTGAATACGTTATTCGTACTTGAAATTCTAAACTCGAATAATATTAGACATCACATTACATGTTGTGAATATGATGGAACTTTGTTTTAAATTAATTTTGAAAATTTTAAGGATTGAATAAGGTTTGCTTAAGGTTCGAAGTTGTTTCAAACAAAGTTCGGGCAATATTTAAAGAATAATCAAATAGAGTTTAAATAGGATTCAAATATGACTTGAGTAAGATTTGAACATGGTTTGGGAAAAGTACAAACATAATTAATTCAATGTTAAGAGGGCAATTAACTTGTAGAGAAAGTGATTAGATAGTTAGAGACTAATGATTAATTGTTAAGGCTGAGATTTATTTTATTTAATTATTTAAAATTTCTGAATTATAGCTCTTAATTTAGGGTCCTAAATCATCAACTATTATTAATGATAGTTAATTTTGACGAGAATGAGGGACATTCCATTGTGTTCTTTATTAGATGTAAGAATACATTATTTGGAGATGTTAAATTTTCTTTGATGACTAATTTATTGTTTGGAGAATTCCCATATGGAGAAGAGCTTAATCAATAGGTTAACATATAGCTACTTGAATGGAAAGATAAGCTTTAATAATATAGACCTAGGAAAGCATTCATGGAGTGTTTTGATAAAAAATAATGTGTGGAAACTAGGATTATGTTATCATGCAGATGTTATCCTCCTCAATCATAATATGCATAGTATTTTTTTAGCTAGAAGCTTGGCTTTGTTGAAGATGAAAAACCTTTTTTTTTTATACCCATAGTTTTGGCTATCATGAGAAATGACACTGAAAAGGCTAAAGAAGGGTATAGTACACTATGAGGCCACTGCCCTCAAGAAAAATGCTTGATCCTGGTACACTATAATTGGATATGTCATATGATTATAGTATCAAGCTTATGAATCCATTTCGAAGCTTGGGAAAAAATGTGTTGAGCTTCTTGGAGAGATAGCATCAAGAATATTGAGTTGAAAAGGTATTAAGGTGCTTATGGGAAAATAATTTTGGTTGATCTTTATGGATGAAGATATAAATATTATGTAAATCATTTTATTTTAATTATTAATTTATATGATAGCTCATCAATGTAAATTAACTCACAATCAATTTTTAATTATACCTTAAGCTATTGCATAGAGCTGATGAGCACTTTTATAAGTCTGTTATAAATAACCCTTCTCAACTTGTCTCAATTAGAACCATGAAGAGAAATTCACAGCCTCCTATTTTGAGGAAAAGTGGGAGAGGGAACTAAAAATTAATAAATTGTAAGGCATATATATATTTCTTTCATAGGATTAAGAGAAGTTTTCTTATTATACAGGAGCTAAAGATAAAATAGCTCAGATTAGAAAATAATTATATGAGATTCGAGCAAAAATTGGACACCCTGATCAATCTTGTTCAAAATTTTATTCAAAGGGAGGAGGAGGAGGAGAAGAAAGATAGTGATAAGGTACTTGATCTTGACTCAAGAATTCATTCAATTGAAATTGGGGTTGAGAATAAAAAGGAAATGGAGTTGAGGTAGAGGAGGAGGACATATGGGATGCTAATCAATTCTTGGATATTATATGTTCAAATAAGGAGACCTCAGAGGCATCAGATGTTAGTCTATCTCTTATTACTATATCTAGGAGTGATGCAAAGTTCTTATATTATAGAGAAATGAATCAGATTAAAATCCAAGAAAAAGTGGCATATGACTATGGATCCATATGCCATTGATCCTCTCTACTCAGTTCATGAGGAGAATTTATCTACTCTCACATCTTAGATGTTGAGAATAGTAGACAACTCCATAAATAATGAGATGGAAATAGGTAAATGAAGCATAAATTGAATACACCAATAATATGGCAAGAGAGTAATATGTGAAATCTTTTATTATATTGATTATTTGAGTTTTTAATAGTTTAATATATTCACTTCAATTTTTTTTGCATCACAAACATTTTTTATGTTATTTAATAAGAGAGTAAATATGTCTCTACTTTAGGACTAGTAGATTAAGCATTATCTTGTTAGATGGATTAATTAATCACAATTGTAGATCAAGGATCTCCTTGTATAATAAGGCAAGAAGAAAAGTCTATTCAAGTGGCTTGAAAAAAATTTTATATACTTTTTTAAGTAATGGGCTGATGTTAGCTCACAAATTTTCTAATGAATACAATAAGTACATTGGAGGACTTGTGAGATCTCATTGCCTAGGTAAATCAATACATTGTTTGAATCTTACACCCTTTGCACTCTAGTGTAGATTTTATAAGCAACATTGAGTTTATTTTGTAAGGGCTTCTTTAGTTTTCTTAAGATTTTAGATTTATTTGATAGTCAGGTCAGCACTCCACATCATTAAACACATCACATATGTTAAAATCATAAATAAAAATAAGTTATCCATGAGCTAAAATCACAAATAAAAGAGAGGTATAAGCCATATTCTTAAATATATTATTTTAAGATAAGTTTCAATAATTTAGCTTGAACTTCAATATTTTTGGCCTAATGTTAATATTTTTGGCGTGAAGATATTTAAATTGATGACCATGTATCCCATTATCAATTTGAATTTATATTAGAATAGTAAACTTATAGATGTTCATTTGTATAGAGATATAATATATCCATTTGACCTATCTTACTATTAGTTTATATGATATCATATTTGTTTATATGTACTCAGTTTTGAGCCATCTCTAAATATTCTAATTAAAAAATATTTAAGCATACATTTTTATACTTATTGATAAAATTATGTTAGGTTTGTAGTATCCCAAGAATTCATTATTTTGTGATATTGTTTCTTTTCTAATGATAAATATTAGGATGCAAAGTTGATTGAAAAATTTTTCATCATTGGCGTGATAAGAAACAAAATTTTATGATTTTTCCCACATGTGTGTTTGCTAAAGTAGTAATTAAATGAACATAAAATTAAGTTAGATTTCATTCTAATTAAGAGTATAAGATTAGTAATATGAACTTGATCAAAAACCTAATTCAACATTAATGGATCAAGAATATTGATATTAAATGTTTAAACTTTTTTATAAATTATTGATATTAAATGTCACTTTTTTTGCATCCTAATGCTTTGGGTGATATTTAATTTTTAATATTATCAAAGAGAATGAAACATGTTTGTTGGATTATGTTTAAAGTTTATAATTTAAGGTCACTTAAACTTACTATCATATTATAACTATGATTTACATGTGATCTCATGCAAACATGTTAACCTCATTTCTAAACAAGATTGACTTCATCTCTTATGCTCAGCCTTAGTGTTTGGGTTTCTTTTCTTAATGTAGGGCCTTCCCTAGAGGACCATCCTAGGATTTGATTACAGGACTTAGCTTTGCTAACCTAGAAAACCAAAACCCTAGGGCAACCCTTTCCCAAACCCTAAGGCACCCTTCCCATAAGGACTTAGCTTTAGATAGCCATAGGACACCTTTAATCCTTCACAACATCATTTGTGAAATGTAAGTAAATCTAAAACCTAAAACCCAAAAAATACCATAGGTGGGTCCATAGATAGGCTTTATTGGACCTCTCATTATCCCATTAACTATGGAATGACTTAGAAACCAATTAGGTTTTCATTAGGACACTCCCTAGTAAACCTATATATGTAGTGGACTATACTAAGTCAGTCTTAATTGCTCAACCCTAAGTTAAACCTCAAAATATTCAAATTTACCTAATTACTTAAACACTATCAAAGACCTACCGTTGGTAACCCATGACCATACGACCTACCCTACATCCCTTGGACCCACTCTTGGACTCACCCCATGGGACAAAGAGTCTTACTCAACCCCTTTGAGGTCAAAGAGGGTTTGACCAAAGTAAACCATTAACCCAAGATTTAAACCTAAACCCCTAAACAAAATCAATTGACTAGAGAATTGAGTCAAATTGGTGTTAAGATAATTTTGATTGATGGCTAACCCATAGTCAAACCCTTTTGATCTTGGTCACCTCAAAGTCAAATCTAAATCTTAAGTGAACCTAAGTATTCCAGCCCAATGAATTGGAACTCGACCTTAAGTCAAAGTGATAATAATATATTCAAAAACTATAAATGTAATATTATTTTCTTTTTCACTTCAAAGTTATTTAAAAAAGCTATAATTTGAAAATAAAAAAATAAAAATTTTTAATTCAAAATATAAAAATTTGAAAATAAAAAAGCGCTTAAAATTATTTGAGTTCTTAGCCAATCTCTCCCCCACACCTCCCCCTCACAAGTTACCAAATGTTGGGCAACTAGGAAATGAGTCCAATCACCCATAATTAGTGATATGATATGGATATTTTTCTATCGAGGGTATAAATTTCTATTTCAAAATACCCTAAACTTTTTCATAGAAATTTTTTCAAAACTAAACTTGAAATGTATATACATTTTGTTTTAAAATTATACATACTATATAAAAGTGTAAAATTTAGTATAAATTTACAATCATGGCAGAATAACAAAAGAGGTGTACGTCACTGACAGGATTAAACTCAATTTAATACTCAATATTAAGACTTAATTAAATAATTTATAAAGCTATTTAATAAATTCCCCCATGCCCAAGATGAAATAAAATGAGCTAAAAGGAATTATGATAGCACTGATACTCTCTAAATGAGAAGCAAAATCAAAACATCAAATATATAAAGCAATAATTCCCGCATAATTCATTACTTCTCTTCACTAAGCTTAGAATTATGTACCATTATCAGCTACATCCATCTTTGCTAGCTTGAGCATCTTCATCCTAGAATGAATCCTCTACTTTGTTCCCCTCCCCCTATACCTAATGAAGCTCATAATAGAGGTAACCTATTCCTCTTTAAATATAATAGTAAATTCCTTCTACTAATTTACTTAGCTTTTAAGTGGCTCACAATTGCATGGCTTATGTCTATTTTAGGCTTAGCCTGAAGAAAAAGGAATACAATATAAAAATTAGTTTCTTAACTTTCAAATCTAGCTTAGTATTATAACAGGTTCCTCGTTAACAAAGAAAAAAAAAAGAAAAAAAAAAAGAAAAGGAAAACAAGAAAAAAATCTACTTTTATGGCATAAAGAGGATAATTTATAGGAGCCTTGGCTATTGATGGGCCACATTTTAATATCCTTGGCGGCAACATATGATATGATCTATGTGAAGAGGCAAGAGGTTATCATGCACTTGATGACAACTTATGGATAATCTGATGATGGATTAACAGTTGAACCCATGAGGGTAGGTCTGGAAAGAAATTTTGTATTCACGGAAGGTGATAATTATGCACGATGTCCGGACCACCGAAGCATCCAAGCAGAACCAATAACAAAGTGCCACGTCACTTGGGCGCTCGGTACAACACTCGGTATCGCTCGGTATACGTCCATATTTCGCATTTTTGTCCGGACGTAATTAACCTGTTCCATGCAAAGGACGGCCTCTTCTCTATGACTGGCACAAACATGTTTTGGTTTGGTCATAGCTATTAGATAGTGTATGCTCCCTGAAGTTTCATAGTTTGGATCAATTGATTAAATTATGGAATTAAGCTTCGTTGGGACGCTTTTTAATGCTTCTTAAATCAGTTTTTAGTATAAATTTTAATTTTGTGCTAAAAAATAGCTTTTAAGAAGCAATGAAAAAGCCATCCCAAATGAAGGCTAAACTTTTTCAATTAAAATTTTTAAAACATATATATGAATTTAAATGAAGGCCTAATTCAAGCCGTCACAATATTTATAGAAAAAAGTAAATTATAAGCACATGATTGCTTTGACATAAAAAAAAAAATTGTTTGGATACCATGATAATTATTAAATGTTATAAATTAATTTGTAAAAAATAAAAATTAACATTATATTAATTATACTAGTAGAGCTGTCAGATAATGGACCCGACTCGAACCAAACGGGTTAGGTGACCCTAATCCGAAACAGTCCGGTCGGGTCTGAAAAAGTTGACCCTTTGAAAACGGGTCGGGTTCGGCTTGACCCGGAAAACCCGGAAATTGATCCGATTGACCCGGTAAATAACACATAAACCCGCTTTCCCAGACCCGCATCAGCCCACCGTGCCGCGCGAAGCAGATCCCGCGTCGCTAGCCCCGCCCCGCGCCCGCACCAAGCCCGCCTCAAGCCCCCGTCGCCCCACGTCAGCCCCGCCCAGCTCGCACCAAGCCGCCTCAGCCCCGCTCACGCAGCCCCGCGTCGCGCCTGGCCGCCGGCCGACCGCCCTCCCCGCGTCCGGCACCAGCCCGCGTACGCCCCGCCCAACGTCGCCGCGCCTGTTGCCAAAGTTGAAACAAGCGGGTTCGGGTTGACCCGAACCCGAAGCGGGTCCGATTCGGGTCCAGGAAATTGACCCGTTTGTAAAAACGGGTCGGGTCGACCCGAACAGTGCCAGGTCAATTTCGGGTTTGACCCGAACCCGACCCGTAACCCGAAATTGACACCCCTAATTACTAGTACTCTTAAAATCCTTTTAAAACTATTATTCTCTATATACATATACACACACGATAAATCGCAGTGAGCCGTTCAAGATGAGCGAGCATGGCGGCGGGCAGCACCATAGTACTCAGAGTTCGTGGCATTCCGTTTTCTTCACTTGGAATGAGAAACGATCATGGCGGCAGCGGCAGCGCCAAAGTACTCGGCGCGCGTGGCATTCCGTTGGCTTCACTTCGTCTCATAAATTGCTTTATAAGTAGCCTCAGTATGAACCCCCAAATTCCCAAATTTCTTCAGTTCTTCCATTCGATTCGTTTTTCTGACTTTCTCCATCCAAGCGCACTATCACTATCGATTTCCGGACATGGCGATCACCAAGATGAAGCAGAATCCGGCGCGAATTCTGTAAGACTCGCTCGGTTTCCGTCTACTCCGTTATGAGCCTCCCCGTCGGCGGTTCGTGGAATTCAGTCTGGCAGCAACTGCGAAGGAGGCCGGAAGAGTCGTATGGTTCTCCAAGCTCTTGATTCCGCAGCTCAGATCATTGTCAAAGCGTCTCCACGTCCTCTACCTCGTGCTTCGCAAGGGCGTGCTCACTCCAGGTTGTTTGGCTTCCTATTCTTTATTCTTTTTCTTCGAACAGTTTAGTTTATTTGTTCGATGAGGTTAAGATCTCACCATTTTCGGCTTGTTAATTATTAATGCTTAATTTTTTGTTTCCCGATGTTCATTATGCAGTGTAGCTTGGAAATGTGGGTATTTAAAGTGCTTTACAAAATGATGAGACCAGTGGCGATGATCGATTTTGATTTCTTCTGATTACTTCTCCTCAGTTTCTTTGGTCCAAAAGAGAAATTTTACTGTAAATATACTTTAAAAAACAAAAAACAAAAAAAAATGCCCATCATCATGAACATATTCTTATAGTATCCTATGGTCGATAATGATGATAGTTAACGTTGGGGGTGTAAACGAGTCGAGTTTTGGCCTTATTGAGCTCGGCTCGTTAGTCGGGGAAAGCGATCTACGAAATTTGAGCTCAGCTCGTCATGTAAAAACGAGCTCGCAGCTAGCTCGCACCATGTGGGATTTATTAAAATAAGCAGGATTTTAACTAGCAGATTTTAAACCTAGCAGGATTTTTAAAAACTTAGGTGCAAATTTAAAAAAATGTAATGTTTAACATTTAAATAAAACTTATTTATTTTTTTAACTTTTAAATTTAATAAATAAAATAAAATTATTTTTTATTATTTGTGCCGGCTTGCAAGCTAACGAGCCGAGCCGACTCAAGCTTAAACTCAAGCTTGAGCTCACTCGTGAGATTGATTTGATAAATAACATTATTACTCGAATGAGTCACGTTCGTACCGCGGCTCGGTACTACTCGGTACCGCAAGATACCATGCTCTGTATTGCTAACGTGGCTCATTCTGGTTGGTCTTCGGATGTGGAGCTGCGTTCGGCGTCCCCACAGAATAATTTCTCAATCACTGACATAATAAAAAAAAATCATAATCATCATTGATTATTCTAAATAATA
>NW_021319342.1:688334-689145 GCF_001605985.2 Dendrobium catenatum
CATATTTTCGATTTTTTGTCCGGACGTAATAACTTTTCCATGCAAGGAGGGCCTCTTCTCCTAGTGACTGCACAATTACATGTTTGGTTTGGTCTAGGCATTAGATAGTTATGCTCCTGATAGTTTCATAGTTTGGATCAATTGATTAAATTATGGAAGTTAAGGCTTCGTTAGGGATGGCTTTTTTAATGCTTCTTAAAGCAGTTTTTTAGTATCAAATTTTTAATTTTTGTGCTAAAAAATAGCTTTAAGAAGCAATGAAAAAGCCATCACAAATGAAGCCTAAATTTTTTAAAATTAAAATTTTTAAAATATATATATATATGAATTTGAATGAAGGCCTAATTCAAGCCGTCACAATATTTATAGAGTTGTTAGGGTTATGTAATTACTTTTCTTTCGGGATATATTATAAGTTTTTTTTTAATCGCTCTTTAATTTTTTTATCTTTGCATTTTATGTAATTATGTGAAGTTTTTGGCTATCGAGAGATATTAAATCTAATGATTTTCTCATTAATTTTTTTCTTATTGGCTACATATTAATGCATGAATGCCATTCTTGTGTTCATATATATTTTTTTCATGTTTAACATGTAAGTTGCATTTTATTTCATAATATCATCATGCTTGGTTGGATAAACTATTTGTATGGTTTATTCCATGTTTTTAAGGCTGATATCCATAATTTTGCGAAATCAAAAGCATTTTTTAAATCAAATTTGTTGTCTTATTATTATATTTGAGCAATCAATTTTCTCTAAATTTTATAATATTTTTTATGATTGATGATTGCAGTTATTATAGTAGTT
>NW_021319342.1:695676-697957 GCF_001605985.2 Dendrobium catenatum
ATTAGCTCAACCCTAAGTTAAACCTCAAAATATTCAATTTACCTAATTACTTTAAACCCTATCAAGGACCTACCGTTGGTAACCCATGACCATAGGACCTACCCTACATCCCTTGGACCCACTATTGGACTCACCCCATGGGACAAAGAGTCTTACTCAACCCCTTTGAGGTCAAAGAGGGTTTGACCAAAGTAAACCCTTAACCTAAGATTTAAACCTAAACCCCTAAACAAAATCAATTGACTAGAGAATTGAGTCAAATTGGTCTTAGTCTTTGTTAAGATAATTTTGATTGATGGCTAACCCATAGTCAAACCCTTTTGACTTGGGTTTTTGACGCTTAGAGAAAAGCATGTACCAAATTGCTTGCTTGTGTTGCAATTGAGGCTTCGTTTGGGGCGGTTTTTTTTACTATTTCTTAAAGCAGTTTATTTTTTGTACTAAAAAGTTTTAAGAAGCAGTAAAAAAGCCATCCCAAACGAAGCTTGAGTGTGTTTTATGAAGATTAACTTGACTTTTATCTATTTTGTTTGTTTTTTGCTCAAACATGCGATGATAATAGTGTTGCAATATTTGAGTGTGTATTTGTTGATGAGGAATCATTTATTCTTTGAAAAAAGCTACAAAAATTCATGTACGTTTTGATGCACCACATAAAGGGTTAACTTTATTTTTTTTGTGTAAATTTAAAGCTTTGTTTGGTATGGTTTTTTTACTACTTAAAATGGAATTTGAGTATAAAATTTTTTATTTTTTATTAAAAAACTACTTTAAGATGCAATAAAAAAGTCGTCTCAAACGAAATTTTAATTTAAGCCTAGGGCTCAAAACTTTTAAAATGTTTAGGGAATTTTTTTTTTTAGAAATAGAAAAAGTGTGTTAGAATTTTTTTTTTCTGAGTGATTATTCAGTTTCTACTTAATTTTACTAGACTTGAATTATCTATCGCATTCATATTAAATTAAATTCAAATTCTATATGAGATGGAGATGTCATTACAAATTTTCAAAATTTTAGAGAGAGAGTTGTGCACTTCCATGAATTTTGTATCTAATATATTTTCGCTTGAATCAGTGTTTCTATGTAAATTAATGGAGAATGATGTAAAATTAAATCTTGAATGATCGAACTCAGAAGATATTTGGGCGGCAATATTTTGAATTAAATTTAATATCTGTATACAGGGGCGGAATCACATTATGATTAGGGGGGGCAATTGCCATATATAAAAGGGTAAAATTTAGTATAAATGTATAATCATGGTAGAATAACAAAAGAGGTGCACGTCACTGACATGATTAAGCTCAATTTAATACTCAATTAAATAATTTATAAAGCTATTTAATAAATTCCCCCATGCCCAAGATGAAATAAAACGAGCTAAAAGGAATTATGATAGCACTGATACTCTCTAAATGAGAAGCAAAATCAAAACATCAAATATATAAAGCAATAATTCCCGCATAATTCATTATTTCTCATCACTAAGCTTAGAATTATATATGTAACAATATCAGCTGCATCCATCTTTGCTAGCTTGAGCATCTTTATCCTAGAATGAATCCTCTACTTTGTTCCCCTCCCCCTATACCTAATGAAGCTCATAATAGAGGTGACTTGTTCCTCTTTAAATATAATAGTAAATTATTGCTCTTAATTTACTTAGCTTTTTAAGTGGTTCAATTGCAACGAAAATCTGGAGCAAACGTAAGGAACTTCAGATGAGATGAAGAGCGTCTGCAACAAGATAAACTAAAACGCCTCGGTCGATTTTGAAAAATTGAAACGCTTCAATCGATTTTGAAAAATTGAAATATCTCAGTTTTCTTCTCAATAAAAAGTAACTTTTCACGTCTGGTTTGTGTCGGGTTGTCGGGCCATGCACTCAGTAAGTTTGAACCATGAGGGTGGTCTGGAGAGGAATCATGTATTAACGTGCAAGGAGGGCCTCTTATCCTACTGACATCTGAAACTAGGAACTTGACAATGATCGATTGTGGTATGGGAAGAAATCCACAACGATGAATCCTATATATTGGTAGTCGCCTCCTTCATCGTTCTGAATGACTACACAATTACATGTTTGGTTTGGTCTAGGCATTAGGTAGCTATGCTCGGGATTGTTTCATAGTTTTGATCAATTGATTAAATTATGGAAATTAATATTTTTAAAGCATATAGATGATTTTAAATGAAGGCTATATTGAAGTAGTCACAATATTTATAGGAAAAAGTAAATTATAAGGCCCCATTTGATTGCTATGACATTAAAAAAAAAAAG